>NW_022170738.1:20272136-20273975 GCF_008802855.1 Photinus pyralis | reverse complement strand
TTACAGCCCTTTGAATTTTATTTCGAATTGGTTTCTAGTCAATAACTTTTGATTGAGAAGTCTGATCGAAAAAGTACGAATTGTTTTGGATTCTACGCACCAAAATTAATAAGAAAAAGTGTTTTCCCGAGAAAATTTGGTGCAGTCGATTTTTGGTAAAAAAGCAAGGTTATACACTGCCTTTTTTTGAGCCCCTAAGAAAAAATTGTCTCAGATCGATCCGGAAAAAAAATTTTCTTATAGAATGTGGCCTGCAGAGTCCCATAATTTCAAACAGTTCGAAGATTGGGCTACTAGTTCAAAAGTTACAGCCCTTTGAATTTTCTTTCGAAATTGGTTTCTAGTCTATAACTTTTGATTGAGAAGTCTGATCGAAAAAGTAGGAATTGTTTTGGATTCTACGCACCAAAATTAATAAGAAAAAGTGTTTTCCCGAGAAATTTTGGTGCAGTCGATTTTTGGAAAAAAAGGAAGGTTGTACACTGCCTTTTTTTGAGGCCCCAAGAAAAAATTGTCTCAGAACGACCGGAAAAAACATTTTCTTATAGAATGTGGCCTGCAGAATCCATAATTTCAAACAGTTTGAAGATTGGGCTACTAGTTCAAAAGTGACAGCCCTTTGAATTTTCTTTCGAAATTGGTTTCTAGTCTATAACTTTAGATTGAGAAGTCTAATCGAAAAAGTACGAATTGTTTTGATTCTACGTACCAAAATTAATAAGAAAAAGTGTTTTCCCGAGAAATTTTGGTGCAGCCGATTTTTGGAAAAAATGGAAGGTTGTACACTGCCTTTTTTTGCCCCGAAAAAAAAATTTTTCTCAGAACTACCGTAAAAAACATTTTCTTATAGAATGTGGCCTGTAGAATCCATAATTTCAAACAGTTCCAAGATTGGGCTACTAGTTCAAAAGTTACAGCCCTTTGAAATTTCTTTCGAAATTGGTTTCTAGTCCATAACTTTTGATTGAGAAGTCCGATCGAAAAAGTACGAATTGTTTTGGATTCTACGCACCAAAATTAATAAGAAAAAGTGTTTTCTCGAGAAATTTTGGTGTAGTCGATTTTTGGTAAAAAAGGAAGGTTATACACTGCCTTTTTTTGAGCCCCGAAAAAAAAATTTTCTCAGATCGACCCGGAAAAAAAATTTTCTTATAGAATGTGGCCTGTAGAATCCATAATTTCAAACAGTTCCAAGATTGGGCTACTATTTCAAAAGTTACAGGCCTTTGAATTTTCTTTCGAAATTGGTTTCTAGTCTATAACTTTTGATTGAGAAGTCTGATCGAAAAAGTACGAATTGTTTTGGATTCTACGCACCAAAATTAATAAGAAAAAGTGTTTTCCCGAGAAATTTTGGTGTAGTCGATTTTTGGTAAAAAAGGAAGGTTATACACTGCCTTTTTTTGAGGCCCCAAGAAAAAATTGTCTCAGATCGACCGGAAAAAACATTTTCTTATAGAATATGGCCTGTAGATTCCATAATTTTAAACAGTTCCAAGATTGGGCTACTAGATCAAAAGTTACAGCCCTTTGAATTTTTTTCGAAATTGGTTTTTAGTCCATAACTTTTGATTGAGAAGTCTAATCGAAAAAGTACGAATCGTTTTGGATTCTACGCACCAAAATTAATAAGAAAAAGTGTTTTCCCGAGAAATTTTGGTGTAGTCGATTTTTGGTAAAAAAGGAAGGTTATACACTGCCTTTTTTTGAGGCCCCCAAAAAAAAATTGTCTCAGATCGACCGGAAAAAACATTTTCTTATAGAATATGGCCTGTAGATTCCATAATTTTAAACAGTTCCAAGATTGGGCTACTAGATCAAAAGTTACAGCCCTTTGAA
>NW_022170738.1:20247091-20272036 GCF_008802855.1 Photinus pyralis | reverse complement strand
TGTCAAAAAAACTACTGGAATCGTTTGTGCTGTTAACTACTTTCGATTGTTCTATCGTCTTCCCAAAGAATTTGTGGGCGGGGCCAAAGAAATGCGCCCCGCCCCGCCCAATCTTATTATTATCAAAAAAACAATCGGGTTAGTTTAACAGCCCTTTTTTCTGACAAACAGGCCTGTTGCCGTTGACATATATTTTCGCATTCTTGCCTATCTCGTACCCCGGACATGTCTCATACTCGTACCCGCGAGCCTCACTTTCACGCAAATCTGGCATGTCATGTGACTGTTTGGCTCAGGTGGCTCCTCTACTACTAATATTCCGTATTATAATTTATAATTGAGAAAAATGCACCACCACTGTTTGGGCGAGAAAGTTGCATAAACGAAAATAACCACAACAAAAAAAAATACAAACGATTCCAATAGTTTTTCTGAAAATAGTCAAATCAGGCGGGTTCACATTTCCTTGACCCCGCCCACCACTTGTCTGAGACGGAGACTAGCACAAACAAAAGCAATTGCAACACAAACGATTCCAGTAGTTTGTTTTGCAATAGTGAGATTTGGCGGAGGTTGCATTTTCTTGACTCCGCCCACCGTTTCTCTGGGAAAGCGAGTAGCACAAACAAAAATAATTGCAGCACAAACGAGCTCAAATGAAGCCCAAAAGATTCCAGTAGTTTTTTTGACAATAGTACGATTGAGCGGGGTCCCATTTCCTTGGCCCAGCCCACCGTTCTCCGGGAAAGCGAGTAGCACAAACGAAAATAATTGCAGCACAAACGATTCCAGTAGTTTGTTTTACAATAGTAAGGTTGAGTGGGGGTAGCATTTCCTTGGCTCCGCCCATCGTTTCTCCGGGAAAGCGAGTAGTACAAACGAAAATAATTGCAGCACAATCGAAACCAATTTTTTTTTCAAAAATGGAAGCAATGGACGGGGCTGGGGAAATGGACCTTTAGTCAGGCCAATAAAAATCGATACATCAATTGTCGTCAATGTTTATAGTATAGTCACTGTAGAACCCGTGACTTTATACGAGGCAGTGACGACAATAAGGGCTAGAAGCTTCGCCCAGCCGCAAAGTTGCATCCAAAATTCATTGTAGTGTAGTGTAAGCAACACACAATACACATAATACACAATAACCATATAAAAGTACCAGAAACTCGATGCAACATGACTCTCAATCGAAACAACCAATCAAAAATTAGACACTCTATTGTCGCCACTGTCTTGTGTAAGACTGTAGAACCAGTTACAGTGACTGTATATAGACAGTGTCCATAATGCTCTGTGTCGGCAATGATTTTTCCAATTTATCATTGAGCGGATTGGTTTAACCAAATTACTAGATTTCGCTATTGTGTCCAACAAGATAAATTCATTACCTTGGTTTCAACCAATCCTGTGTACTTAGTCAAAACATGGCGGTTCTCGCAACTGCGAATAGAAAATAACACCACAGCAATGCTAAACATTCCGAAAGGTTTGTGGAATTGCATAAATGAATCATTCATAGTCCAAAACAGTCAACCATACCTATCCCGCCGAGTTCAGGACCAGGGAGTGTCTCAAACACATTTGTAGGGAACACACTATTAACTTTTGCACAAACTGCGTGGGAGATTCTTGTAACATGGAAGTTGATAGTGAGTAGCCTGAGCCCTTGCATCTCTGGTCCAAACAAAGGAACACATTTTGAACAGCAGCAACTGGAATATTGACCTGTAATCTCATTTCATTTAAAGTGATGGAAACCAAAACTAAACCCAAAACAAAACCAAAGGGTGGTCATGTTAAATTTGGTTGTTCTAAGATGCAGATTTATTAGGGAGTGGAAAGTACCTGTATAATTATGAAAAAAGAGTTTTAATAGATGTGTTCAAAAGAGGTATCGCGTGTGAAAATTGAACCATTCCAAACCCCTTGTAAAATTGTCTGCCGCAGCACCCCAAAAGGGTCACTAACTCTCCTTGTATAATATGTGATATGATCTAATCTACAATTATCACAGAGTGACCACGCTTTTGCAAGCACTGTAACTCCCGGGACGCTTTCACACCTACTAGTAGTTTATTGACATACCTTATGCAGCCTCATTTCAGTATCTCTCAACTTTGCAGATAAAGCCAAAATTTGTTCATGCTGTAAACGATTTTCCTCCTTTTGTCGATCGACTTCATCTTCCAATAGTCCCATACTTGAATTCGCACAAGCTATAAACCCGTCGTTAGCGTAACTTAACAAAGGTGGTCAACATACCGAGCTGGCCAGTGATGTCGCTTAAGAGCATTTGCTCCTTCGCCTCCACATCGTCAGTTTGCTCAGCCAATCGACAGTACTCAGATTTGAGGGCTACATTCTCCTCCTCCAAAGAACCGATCTTCTTCTGCATCAATTCGAAGTTGATACGTCCGTTAGTGATGCCGCTCTCGAGACATGATTCGTCCATATCGTTCGTAAGAATTTGAATGAGTTCTGTTTTCTTCGCAGACTCGTGCGTGAGTTGAGTGATCTTCTCATTGGCGCTCTTCAGTTCAGATTCCAAAGACGAAATTGTCGTTTCAAACTTGTTATTCTGCTGAAGTAGTTCTTTGCCGATTCTAGCAGTCAGTTCTAAATCTTTCTCTTTCTGAAATGGAAATGTACCACTAAGCTGCACAGTTATCACATTTATTAGCTTTCCGCAATTAACACAACACTATTTATAGCTAAGGTTAATTTTGATAAAACATACTCGTGTACTAACCTCTTCCAGAAGCCTAGTTACCGCTTCTATGTCATCGTAGGTCTTGGTCATTTGGCTCACCCGATTACTACATAGAACTGCAACAGAAAATTGCGGGTTACCTCCCATACTATAATGATAGGGCGAGAGAATGTGAGAAAAAGAGTGAGAAATAGAACCAATTCCTTAATTACGCTAATTCGAGTATAAAGTGATAAGATAACAAATGTAGAACTGACAAGTAAATCAACACACTCATCCAACTAAGTAATTATACTTTATCTTCATCAAAACTCATCGCCAGACACTGCTTAAGTAGACTTCAAACTGCATAAAAATCACCCACAGTTTCTCTTCATCTACAGCTGAAGAGGAAATTGTTATTTTTTACGCAATCTTTCCTTTACCTATTCTAATGTAACAGTCGCAATTAAGCTACCCATCCAAGTTTAACCTAATAACCTACAATGATTTTACTATTATTGCACCGTAAATTCACCTTTGTTTACTATAAAATACATTTTATTGTATATAATATACACAATGTGCTCTGCTTTATTTTTGAAACGCAGATGCAAGATACTTACGAAAGTAGTTAAGAGTTTCCCGGATTTGGTCCGGGGACAATTTCAGATCGGCCTCCTCAACTTGTAGTGCGGGACTGGGAATAAACCAATCTTGATTTTCGTAACCTGCAACAACAGAATTGGAATAATAAGACGATTTGGCAGTTAAACAACTATAAAATCATTCAAGAAACCTGCTACACAATCAAACAATTTATTGCTCATGCTGTGGAGATTTTGGTTTTTTCTAAGCATCTAGAAGGATTTAGATCATTTGGGAAACTATGAATACATACAGAGAGATTCTTTTAAATGGTTCGAAGCATTAGAGAATTTGGGCAACTTAAATCGCATCGATTAACAAAGGAACAGTCAAAAGTTTATTTAGAGTTTAGAATTACTACAATAAACTTGGGAATGGTTTAAGAAGTGTTACAATAATGATTTTTCTAAAAATCTTTTGATTTCCAAATTTATGGAGCATCCTGTACATAAAAAAATATTTTTGCGTTATGCACTTTAAACCAGTAAACCAATGTTGTATTTTTTGGAGTATCACCCTGCCAAAAGATATCACCCGGATATCGCACTAATGGGACACCCTGTATAAAAACGATTCTTTTTTGTTATGATTATTTTCTTTTTTCTAACGGAAACAACCCACCCTCATTAGGCTCATTAACAGCAGAACTGAATATGATATCATGATGTGGTTTTCATGCAATGTTTGACTACTGAAAGAGACATACTTGACAATGATTTTTGTCTCCCTCTGCTCATTCACCTCCACCACATCTGAATTCTGAATAGCAGTAAAATCCCCATTGACACACAGTTCTGAAGTACCGCAGGCAAAAATGGTGTACAGTAAAGAAGAAATAGTTGGTTGACATTATTTCCATTTTTTCATTTAATACAGATGGTGCTTGATTTAAGTACAAGGAACATTGGCCCATATGATTAAAGGTGCAAAGTTGCAAAATTCAAAGTAAATACTCGTAAGTCCCCTTCACACTGGACTGCTCAGAAGCGCTGCACTGCGTCCCGTACCGCTGCTCAGCAGCGCTGCTAAATCGCCCAGGATGAAGGATCACTTACGAGTACTTACTTTGAATTTTGCAAGTATAAGCATTTTATTCATATGGGCCATTAACGGCTTTTTCTAAATAAAAAAAAAATGAATGTAGTTTGGTCCTGATCTGCTCTCACAAATTAACCGTTTCATACCCAGTGGCGCACCCATAGGGGGGGGTTTTGGGGTTAACCCCCCCCCCCGAAATTAAGCACTGATACATTTTTTAAAAATAATCTTTTCCTACAATCGTTTATGAATTAATCATTCCCGTACGCAAATCGCGTGCGCAAAGTGATCAATTCGCGCACTATAATTTGCATGTTTAATCCATAGCAACCATGTAACTGTGTAATCTTTTGTTTATTAAAAACATAATTTATGTTAACATTTTGGATTTACTAATTTCAATAACCCCCACCGAATTTTTTTCTGGGTGCGCCACTGTTCATACCAGAATGTACCTCCGTTTGAGTAACTTCTTGTTTATGCTCAGTAACAATCGGGATCCATGGCAGATTTTCGCATTCACAAGCGTTGGCATGGTTACAAAATGTGGGGCCGATAGTTCAACCATTCTAAGTGTCATGGTTGCTGTGAAAAAATGTTTATTTTGGTGGCGTTAAATGAAACAATCAATTTTAAAACAACTTCAAGGAAATTTCAACACGAGGAAAACGATAAGATCATTGAGACAAATGCAACAGTTGGAAACACATTATCTATGCCAAAGAAACGATTTCCGCGCACTTTTGATAACAAGTTGATAAAATGTTCTTGAAACGATAAAACGCGTTGTCGGAAGTCTGTCCGCCCGTACTTTCATTTTAAGCCGAACCCTTTAACGTAAAATGATGCGTTTGTTTATAAAATATGCCGAGTCACTACTTGAGGACCAGAGGTCAAGTGTCAAGGTCAAAATTTAAAAAAAAAGACAAAAATGCAAGAGCGCAATTTTACTGTTTTTAGTCCGCAACGTATGTAATACGGTATTACATACAACAACAATACCCCAATAAAATCGGACGGAGTATGATAGAAGTCGGGGGGGGGGGGGGGGGGAGCACACGCCTTCCAGCATCTCCCCCCTGTACGTCCCGCAAAAGGGGATTGATTATAATCTTTCATATACAGGGTGGTGTCTAGCGCGACGCAGCATAGAGATTTCAATGGTAATTTCTTTATAGTCAATTACTAGCTCTCCTAATTATTTTAGAGCAAAAATCTAACTAGGTTTTTTCAGAGAAAAAAATACTGCATCTGTTCATACTATTACTCATAATTTTCCTTTTTCAAAACCGTAGAAATCGACAAAATAAAAAGGTTCATTTTACAATAAATCTGAAGATATGGCTTGGAATTAACTAAAAAAACAGTGATAACTTTTCATTATTTGCCTTTGACGTATATTAAATTTGTACTTTATAAATTAGTTAATCATAAAATTGTTTATCAATTTAACTGAAGAAAAAGAGGAAAGTTAAAGTTAAAGTTGTTTTATGCCCGCCAAGTAATAACATAGTGTAAGAATAGAATACACTAAGGTAATAACGTCTTTATTTACTGTGAAGTACCCCAATCGACCGATTCCAAGCAGTACCACAGTAGACAGAATTGTGCCCAAGTTTCTAAGAACAGGAACAGTGTTAAATCACTGCATCCGGAAAACAACAATATATTCATTGTTTTGGCTGCAGTAGCGGAAAAACCGAATATACGTTTAAGAACAATTCTTCCTCAAATCAATTTCTTTTTCTTCGATTATGTACTCTACTGGTTCCGGAAAATGATACACAAATGGTATCTGATGCAGATGCAGCATTACATTCTCCAAAAAAACATTACCCCATAGACGCTTTTTCTTGCGTCGGATAGTTGAAACAGGATTAAATATGAAAATCGTTGGACGTCAAACAACGATAACTTAGATGCGATGCGCTTGTAGTTTGTTAAAAGATTCCAAAGCATCACTGATTTATAAAAATGTAATTTTTTATTTTGTAGATTTCTACGGTTTTGAAAAACGGATTATAGGTAATCGTATGAACAGATGCAGTATTTTTTTCTCTAAAAAAAATTTATTTAGACTTTTGCTCTAAAATAATTAGGGGAGCTAGTAATTGGCTATAAAGAAATTACCATTGAAATCCCTATGCTGCGTCGCTCTAGGCACCACCCGGTATATAAAAAAAAGTGTACAAAAAGTGTACTTACAAAGGGAAAATGTCGATCTCAGCCATGTGCTTTAGTTGGTGGGGTCAAAGCTGCAAATTCACACGACAGTGTCGAAAGACATCTTTTCACTGCTATTGTTTGATACTTAGTGCCATATTTTAAAGAAGAATCGAAAATTTTGGGACTTGCGTCCCAAAATATATCATTCCTGTGAACACTAGCATAAGCTTCTTGAGTGAACCAAGAAAAATTTAGACGGCGCCATAGTGCAGGTTTTTCTTTAAATTTTGTTCCGTACCGTCTATATTAAAATTTCAACATTTTGTAATAACTAAGGTACAATTTCGTTGGTTACTAGAAAATAGTGTTCGTTGGGTATACACAAAGAGACGATAGCGGTCAAGTCACAGGCATCAGACATATGAAGAGAGATATTTTGGGAACCAAAAGTTAGTGCGGATTAAAGGCCATCAGGGAAAATAAAAATTAAAGATTCAATGTAATACTTTTTATCAGCGGGTGGCTTGTGAATCTAGTGATATCTCCAAAAATAAGAAAGCATCAAGCGCGTTAGTAGTCAGGTGTCAGACACTTCTTCATTGCATCGTAGAAATTGCCGCATCAACCAAGTCATGGAAATTCAGCATTAAGACAGGTCCTTTATTCAAAATTATTTGGGATAGTCAGAGTAAAATAAATTAACGAACTTCACAATCTAAATGACATACGTTTACAGTTTATATACAGGATGATTACCAGCGTGGGATCTGCAAAGAAAGTACCACACCAGAACTTATATACAGGGTGGATAATTCAAATGGAATAAATTCATTATTTCGGTTACTGTACACCAGGCATGTCAACCACGCGGGCCGCATCGCCGTTTTGAAACCTGCGGCCCATAACGATGTTTGCAAATTATAAAAGTTAATTGTACCGTGTGTCCTATTTTGGTTAAAACTGCAGTGTTTTTAAAGGTAGAGACTTAAGGTTTTCGCTACCCTCTGCCACTTTTTGGTGAAACGTATAATACCCCAAACAGAACCAATCTAGCTACGTTTTTTTCTGAGATACTGGGTGAAAACGAAAAGCTTGACTTTTGGAATGTTATCAGACCTTACTACCGATTAAGATATAAAAAAGATAAAAACTGGCTATTTTAGATATTGTTACGTAGAATCCAGCGGCGTAGTAAAAAAAGTTTTGGATCCCTGTTTCTGAGATTTGATCTAAAGTTGGTATTTTTTAAAACGCCCTGTATATCTTAACGTCAATTGCTTTTTATGCCTTTTCCTGATTACATTGATGTATTGAATAGAGGCATTTATTATTATTATGACTATTATGTGTCACAACCTATATATTTTTTTAAATCTTATCGATTAAAATTAATAGAAACCTTATTTTTTACTTTTTTAAATAGTAAGCAATGGAGTCATGGAGATTTTGTTCTGTTTATTGGATCCATGGTAATGGCGGTAGAAACATGTCATTTTGAAAAATATGATTTATTTTCATTTATTTATTTATTTTTATTTATTGACGTTAAAATACAGGGTGTTAGATTTAAAAAATATCAAGTTTGGGTTCAATCTCAGAAACGGTGATTCAAATTTTTTTACTACACTACTGGATTTTACGAAAATATATCTAATATAGGTAGTTTTTACCTATTTTTCTATCATACATCGGTAGTAAGATATGATTGATAACATCCCAAAAAGTCAACATGTATCTAATAAGAAACAAACGCATTTAGTTGGATTGATTCTGTTTGTTCTGTTTGTTTAAGTAGACAAGTTTAACAAAAAAATGACACAGAGTCCCGAAAACCGCACGTCTCTTAGCTTTAAAAACAGCTGAGATATACGACTGCAGTCTCAAAAAAATAGGACACAGGGTATACTTTCATGATTTGATGATTATTGGTATTTTTTCGTTTTATTGTATTATTTTGCATACCTACTTTTTATGTTAATAATAAAAAATCAAAATTAATGTGAACTTTTTAATTATGTGGCCCGCAGCTGTATGTGGGACCCTTAATGGCCCTTGGCGATAAATGAGTTTGACATGCCTGCCGTACATAATTATAGAAAATCCCAAAACACGTGAAGCTTAAATTATAAAGATTCATATTTTCAATGTAATAATGTGATCCCTCGTGTGATCCCTTCCTTCAACCCCCTTCAAGTGTCAGTTACAACCCCCATTTTTTAATGGCCTTGTGATATATCGTTTGAAAGGTCCCTTCATTCTCTATCCAAAAATAATATTGATTTCAAATTTATTGCAAATAAAAAAAATAAATTACCGAATTTCGGTTTTCAGATGACAATGTTATACAGGGAGATACATGTAGCTCGTTCGTTAGACGTTTTTAAACTTGCAGTTGAAATATGTAGAAACTTGAAATTTGGCTCACAGCCATACTCAACTCAACCATTCCGAAATGAAATATAATAATTTTAAGATGGCGCCGCTTGAGATATGTCAATTTTTTAAGGTCAGATTAAACATTCTGTGTGTCTATATGCAGTAGTTTCGAGTTATTGACATTTTTTGAGAGAAAAATTAACATGTCAAAAACTAAGACAGACCCGGACGCAAATCTTAAATGCGTTCAATTCAGAATAACATGGCGCATTTAGAAAATGGTTATGTTTCTATTTTAAAAACCAAGATGGCGTCAACTTCACGTATTTACGGAAGCGGCGCCATCTTGGAAATTGTATACTAAAAGGAATAGACAAATAGAATTTATTCAATGCACTTGATAAATACACAAGATTGGGTTTTTTAAAAAAGTCCTTAAAGGTCCTAAAATATCCTATAAACCCAAATTACAATGCGATTTATAGGTTTTCATGTCCTTGCTCTGATGTCACCTACACATTTTCTTAAACCGTTGTTCTTTAAAAAAAATAACACAAATTTAGAACGTGGTTCGCAAAAGAAATATTTCCGATCCTTGAAAGAGTACCTACTTGATTTGAACAAATCGAGTCATAGGTACAGTGATGTTTTGGAATCCCGGCCTGCTTGGTCTGAAAAGAATTTCAAGCAAATTTTATACATTTTAAAATCTAAGATGGTCGTTACAATTAAGAAAAAAAATTGAACATTTTGACAGTGGAGCACCTTATCAAGAAGCCACCGCCCCAGAAGTCTGTAGTCGGTCCGTGCGTTCCGAATCATATCCAAGTCCAGGGGGCGGAACGGAAGCGGTCACGAAAGCGCATCTAGAACTCCTGGTGCACAAAGACTAGATGTATTTATGAACGTTTTAGTTTAATTGCGTTTTTTCTCAATTGTCACGGCCATCTTGGATTTAATGTGCTTGAAATTATTTTCAGACCAAGCACGCCGGGATCCCAAAGCATCAAAACGAGATTCAAACATTTTTTATCAATTACACATATAGTAAAGTCAATGGGGAAACACGCTGTACCTATCTATTTTTGACAAGAAAATAAATAGAAAGCAAAAAACGGTAATTTAAACTGGAACTAATTGAACTATCGTTAAAGTAATTGGGTAAGTTGTTACAAGGAATAGATTTTTCTCAATATGGGGCCCAAAACAAATAAAATATTAATTAAGCTTGAAATTTTTTAACAATTATGCCACCACCTTGAAGTAAAGTTTTCTACAATTATGAACAAGCAGATACCGCGAATGTCAGCAATGAGATGGTATCTAGTCTAGCGAATTGCAACATTATTAACCAGTAGCAGAGCGTTAAAAATTGCTTTCTTAAAAAATACGTTATTAGAAAAATATTTAAAAAAAATTACCGCCAAATTTAGTGAGTGTATCAGCTCTAAGACGATACTTAGGAATTTGTTCCTCCAGTAGACTAATTATTTCTACCTCAGGTATTGTTTCTCCACTGCACACCTCTGGAAGAACAGAAAAAAAAATTAAACTTAATAATTGCAAACCTAAAAAAAAGAATAAGTAGGTACTTCTTACATTGTAAGCGAACCTTTCTTTGTACAGGTGAAAATGAAACACAGGATAGCTTAATGAGTATTAATTACAAGGATAATTGCCGCAACGTATTGTTCTTTCGACATAAAAATGATTTAATATATACAACTTATATAACAATTTCTACAGTTTCAGTATTGGCAACTGGTATGGCGTTGTTTTCAACTACCTACTCTACGCGTTTTTCGCCAGCGTCGCATGAGCAAAATAAGAGGATTAAGGTTAACATACCTTCTAAAATTTGAAGTTATTTTTAACAGTTATGTACTGTTTCCATATTATTAGACTAGATGCATAAATGGAATATTTTCGGCGCGATTTTACCTTTTGCGTTATCTAAATTTACCTACTTTCGCGTCGCATACTCAGACGGAACGAAAATTGTTACTCGTTTTGTATTAACAAACGGTATGCTCACGAGGTGAGTAGGTAAAGTATCAAACTGATGCACTGTGAATGCAGTGTAATTACGCAGACCTTGAACTGTACTAGTACAAATCCGAAAAGTTACATATAATTTCTGTCACACTTACACATTCCCATTAGAAGTCGAACGTGTCATGAAAACGTTATACACCAAAAACGAGATTATTGTCATTTTCGTGTCGTTAGTCCTTACTAAACCACAATAATTAGTTCAATTTGAGGGTTACGCTAGAAACAACTTCGGTTCCATGTGTACTTTATAATTGTGGACACCTCGTTGTACCACGCATAACGCTTGGCGTTTTCCCAACAAAATTGGCCCATATTTGATGACTCTCCGTCAACACCAATGACTTGATACAGGAAAATAAATATTTACCTAGTTCTAGCAACGCTAGTCTTGCGGTTTTTTCCGTGTTGAAATTTGGCGTTACAATTTTGACATATTTTGGTTATGGGAATTGCAAAATGTCGGCGATATTATAATAATTGGTATGGGTCTGGTAGTAACAGCTCGCGACAACCTCAAACTAAGATTAGTCTCGAATTGTGTAGACCGCATAGTAATCAGTCGTGTCGTCGTCCCTTAAAGTATCAAGGTGGCAGCGACAACTTGTAACGGTTTATTTTTTCCATTACGAAACAGCCAACATTTACTTGTTGAAAATCCTAATAACTTTCGAACTCTATTGTTGGAATTTTAACAACGACATTTTACCGCGCAGTGCGTTTCGATTTTGACTTTCTTTCTGTCGAAACCCATATCCAGTTACACTTCGTTAAAACCAACAGCTGAAGTGTTAGTTGAGAACGCATGGAATTTTAACTGCCATCACCCATATTTTATTAATCTCCGGCAATTGGATTCATTAAATTGCAAATTTATGATATCAACGAAGAGGGTTACCTTTGATTTCTTTTAGGGTTTGAATTGGATCACCGTGTCACCACCGAGATTTGATCCTCAACAAAGAGACAACATCTCGGTTAAGTTATGATCGAGTTTGCCACATGAATATTATTGTAGTCCACCACATCCTCCTGGAGAGGTTCGTTTATTTTTTTATTTGCACGATAATTACTAACCTAAATATAATGCTACTTGGTATGGTCGGAAAGCATATTTTCACAGCTTTCCAACGACGTATCACACATGGGGAGTCACTATTTAAGATTTAAAAGTTGGGGTGGGTGGGGCGCAGGGGGTTGGAGGGGGTGCGTCGCCAACTATGTCATTGTGATTCCCCCTCCGAATTACCGAAACGGATTTTGATTAAGTGGATTGATAAAGACACTAAATTGATTTTGATTTTTTTAAATATCTCGTTTATTTACTAAGACATGGGGGGTGGTAAGTTTTCAAATTGTCACCCTGTATAAATTAATTCATCAGGTATAAAGTTATACAGTTATTGTATAAATATTTTGTGTGGATATACTTGTCCTTGCAAATTTCATATTTAGCGCCTCAGATTTAGTTCTCATTTTAGTCATACCCAGTGATGGCGCTGCAGATGTTGGCTTCAAGTTTTATATTAGATAGGTATTATACGACGCTAGCAGTCCAGGTTTTAATGGTCGAAGGTTAATTATAGGGGGGCATTTACTGTTCTTAATGTTGTTTTCCCAGTAGATACCGATACTGAATTTTGCTTCCGTTCCCGCTTGAAAAAAATTGCTACCGTTTCCGTGTGCCGTAATTTTGTTTAGGGTTTCGCCGTAACCGTTATCACCTGGGTGACCGTTCTATGATTAGCTTACCTGTGGGCTGTGGCAACTGCACCGTTCCGAAACCACCGACCTTGAAACAACTCCTGGTGGCGATCGAGACTACCGTACCGTTCCGCCGGCTATGTTAATGTGTATAAAATTTATTTTCTCCAATTAAATGTTAGAAAACATTGGGGAAATATGAGGAAATTTCAAAGGAATGAGAGAATTCTAAGAAAAATTTAGGGAAATAAAGTTTCTATAAGAAAGTCTCGTTACTCATTTCACGTTAATTCGGAGAAATTTTGTGTAAACTTTGAAAAATTTTAAGGCTAGAAATTAAGGGAAGTAGTGGCACTTTTTCGGTAATGATGAAAATATTTGTTCCCTAAAATAAGTAATCTTGTTCCTCATATGGGAAATTTCGAGGACATATGTAGGAAATGGATGAAATTAGAGGAAATTCGGAGGAAACTTTGGAGAAATCTACAGGAAATGTTGGGGACATTAAGGCAAATGGTGTCTATTTTTAGACAATGAAGGAAATCTCGAATGCAACCTAACTAAATAGGTACATAATTCCGATACAAATTGTTTGAGGTAATTAATGCCGAATAAAAAGTTAGACAATTTAAACCGTACTTTGATTGTTTTATTCTCGGTTTTATTGCAGGAAAAAAAAGTTACAATATACACTTAAGATACGTAAGTCAACCAAATCTTTAATAATATTTAATGATTGTACTTATGCAGTTTTTTTTAACAAAAAGGAAAGTTAATTTTAATTGTCAATTTAATTAAAATAATTTACCCGAGATCAGCTCTCAAAATTTCGCAACTGGACAACTCCTCTATAAATGCATTGTGGTTACACAGTTACATAATTGATTTAATTTATATTAATAGTTTTTACTTATTATTTACCTGGATTAAGGACAGAATTAGAAATAGTACCGACCCTGATTGTGGACCCTTGTGGAACACCGAATTGTCAATTTTTGCTAAAAAATCTATGTATCCTTTGTAACATGGACAATCACTTAAGTTAATAATGACGTGTTTGAAATTTTAGTACACGGTCGGATATGTCAGTGCAGTAACGTCGATCATTTCATACAAGCACAATTACTAATCAAGGCTTACCTCACACCGGCAGTAATCCGCGCGAGTTAAGTTTATGACTCATATCACTCAAATAGAATGCGTAATGAACAAACCCCTTTTACTAGCAGCCACAACTTACACTTTGTACGTCAATAACCCACGCGACACTCGAAGATAACGTCTGCATGTCAATTAAGAGAACGTCAAAGTAATCTAATAATATCGTGGACGTTAAAACGCATGGGAATAACGGGCTTCGAATTCCACTAGCGAGCACATGGGAAGGAGTTTATGGTAAGTTATCAATGGAATTCGACGTCCTTTCTCAACTAGTTTTCAGATTAAGTCGCGTGCATGTGAGTGTGCGTTCACAGCATTACTATTACGTAAACAATGACACGCTGTTTAAAAAAATTATTGAAGACGGATCGCGAAAGCGCACAGCAATTGCAATGCCAATCATATTAAATTATTTACTTATCTTCATTTTTTACATTGTTCATTGCGCACGACTGCCCTCAAAGTTTTTTTAGAAGGGATCCGTTCAATCTATTGACCTGAAATTAAATGCTCTACTAATAATAAAATCGTGTTAGATTTCATTACGAAACAAAAATTGAAAGGGAATCGAAGACGAGCGAACAAAAGTCTGGAGATTGTATCGGGACACCGACGACGACTTTCCCCTAAAACAGAACGCTAGAATAAGAATTTGAGGCATCTTTCATCGGGATTTTGTGATAAGCCTTCTAATTAACCCATTAAATTCGACGCTATAGAACTGACATAATGAGGCGGGCAACTTCTCACTTACTTTACTTTGGTAATTGGACAGTCAGCGAGTGACAGTGGAGTCACATGGAAAAGGGGGATAGAACTTTGAACACTTCGAATTTTCCATACTATTCTTGAAGTTTTTGTTTTCAAGTGACAAGATTGAAATTGCAACAAACCTCAATTGGAACTACAGATTTTTCTTGGTTGGTAACACAGATTGCAAAGAATTTCAGTCGAGTACACGACTTCCATAGTACCTTAATTGAAATTCTGTAAAAATTCAATGACCAAATTGAGTCTCAACACTCTTATCTAGGCCGTAATTTGGGCTCGATTAAACACAACTAATCATTTAGATATATTTATTTAACATTAATCAATCAAAGAATGGCACTTAGGGGAAGAAGACAAATACCACGCAACAAGCGATCGATAAAAACAAGACGGCACTGGGTTAGTTGAAATTACTGATTTAAAATTGGCTTTTTAATGGCAGAAAAACGCATTGGTACTGGGATAGGTTTTATGTAAGCTATACAGTTGGTATACAGGGTGGTGACTTGCGTAACGCATCATAGGAATTTCAATGCAAAATTCATAACATGCGATCATTGGCTCCCCAAATTATTTTAGAGCAAAAATGTATTAATGTTTTTTTACGCCAATCAACCGTATTAGTTTTCAATTTTTTTCATATAAAGACGGAAAATTGGAAAAATATCTTTTTCAATAATCTGCGATGCCATGGAATTTTCTAAAACAAAAAGATATCCAGTTAGATATAAGCAGCAGCGAAATGAATTTTATGATCGACTTGGTTACTGTCTTGCAGTTAATGGTGACTTATTCGAACATTTATTGTAAATTGTTATATTAGGAAACCGTTTTTAGTAATTTGATCTTTCTTTATGTTGAATTCGCTGTTCTAAATATAATACTTTTTGATAGAATTTGATTTGTTTTATAGCAGACATTCCATGGCATAACGGATGTTGGTGTAGTTTTTGTTTTATAAAATTCCATGGCATCACAGATTATTGAAAAAGATGCGGGTTTTATTTTTCCAATTTTCCGTCTTTATTATGCAAAAAAAATTGAAACTAATACGGTTGATTGACATAAAAAAAATTTTTCTACAAAAAACTTTAATACATTTTTGCTCTAAAATAATTTGGGAAGCCAATAATCGCATGGTATGAATTTTACATTGAAATCCCTACGATGCGTTACGCAAGTCACCACCTTGTATAGGTATTCCGTTTTTGGGCGTGGAACCGTTAGGTGCGCGGTCCGAAATAAGTTAGGCGTTAAGTCCTGAAAGTGCGACCACAAAAAAAATTCGGAAGAAATTAGGCGTTAGGCCATGTGAGAATCGCGTTGTGCGGTTAAAAAAGTAAAACCAAATCGACCGTCCGCAGAAGTATAGCATGGTAATAGTATTTTGTGTTATAGCCGCGGGGTGATTAGCATTATTTCGTGAAATAGCTGGAACACGTTTGTCGAACAAATTTCATGCAAGTAGTTGAGCATATGTAGTGCGGGAATTCGAACTATACGAGTGGATATGAAATAAGGCTTGGACGTTTTAAGTAAAATAAAAATTACTCGCGAAATACAGATACCGGAAATCAACGTGAATTTGATTCGTGGATTCTAAATTTAGTAATGTGGACGGTAAATGGCGTAAAATTTCACTAGTTGCTTTCAATCAATTAATTTTCATCGCCAAATTCCTTTCTCCATTGGATGCCGTAGATGGTGTAATTTGTTGAAAATATCCGAGAAAAATCCAAGCTTCCTTCCTTTGGTACTGGAGTTATCCACCTTTTTGAAATACGCTATCCAAGCAATCGTTGATTGAGTAAAATGCTCAAAAACACGGGGTAGTTGATACTATACTTCTCATTTTTTGCGCATTTCCACAAAAATAAAAAAAAATGCGCTATTGTGGCCACTTTGTCCGTCCGTCCGTCCGTCCGCTAACTTTGCGACGCTACTAGTTTTTTATCTTAAGAGCTATTGTTCTACTTTTTTCGCTATTTGGTTCGTTATGGTGTCGAGTCTTGTACCAAGGAAGGAATTTTTTCTGTACCGCTTACAAAAAAAGTTATTGTAAAAAAAACAAAAAACCGTTTTTTACATGTTCCATAATTTTACACTTTTGCCGTTTATTAACGATCCTAGAGATCGTTTATAATTTTGCATTGCTATCTGTCGCCTGCCGGTTGGTCTCTCCGTCTGTTCCTTTGTCTGTCTGTCCATCTATCTGTCCGTGTGAACGATAACTTTGTTTAGAAATGTTCGATCGCTTTTACATCTCCGTTAGTTATGAACTGAATTGCATGAAATTCAATATGGGCATAGCTTTAGCCATATAATACGCAATGCCAAAAGTTGAATCGAATCGATTCAAAATTCACAGTGCCCTTTTCGCATCTCGACCATTTTATAAACCGAATTGCAAACTTTTTTACTTATAAAAGTATTTGAATGAAATTTGATACATAGGCACTTGGAATAAAGGAAAATCAAACGCCAATTTCAAAATTTGGTTTTGCGCATGCGCAGTGCCAACTTTTTTATTTATGGAAGAATTTAAATGAAATTTGATACATAGGCACTTGGAATAAAGGAAAATCTAGCGCCAGTTTCAAAATTTTATTTTGCGCATGCGCCGTGCCAACTTTTTTATCTATGGAACTATTTAAGTGAAATTTGATACTTAGGCGCTTGGAACAAAGGAAAATCTAACATTAGTTTTAAAATTTAGGTATGCGCATGCGCAGTTCCAACTTTCTTATTTAGAAAAGCATTGAAATGAAATTCTTCTCATAAACTGAAATTGAAGTAGCACGTCAACAATGGATTGCCCATGTGCAACGCTATCTTTCATATTTGTGGGCGGATTTTTACGATTTTAACAGAAGTTGCATCTTACAAATGGGAAATGAATGCAAGTGGAAATGCGCTTTATTTAAATCGTTTACGATTACTTTTTAACTTGTTTATATTTGTATTTCAACCCATTGCCGTGCCTTTAAGGGCAAAAAGAATTCATTTTGATCAATCCTTAAAGAACGGTACTTTATAATATTATCAAAATGTATTTATTTAGATCCTAAATTGAACCCGCCTCGTAGGAAATAAATCTAATGAAAACCATATAGATAGGTTCAAAATGTTCTATTTCTTAAGCTCATGAATTGTCTTTTACAAGATAGGGTAGTGAATTCAATGCTGTATTGGAGTGTAGACGTCGTATATGTTTAAAAGTAGATTTTGTTTAGCGTATGTAGAAATGCCAATTTGCTAAATACTAGTGATTGTTGTTTTTTTTGTTATTCCGAGTTGAGTAAATTAAAGAGATCGCCACTTATTAGTCAGGACACGACTCGATAACAGAATTTTAAATGAAGAAAGTAAAATTAGTAAAATATGTAAATGAAAGTAGCTTTTATTTTTTCGAATTTGGGTTAATATATGTCATTATTTGGATGTTTTTTTTAAATTTCCTTGAGAATTGCAAGCAAGTAATTTTATTTTTCAGATAAATAGAACAGGTCCACTATCCTAAAAAGCAAATTGCAATTAAAATCGTGAACTAGCCGACGGAAAAATTCTCCCTGTACAGGGTGGTTCAAATTCGTGGCTCACCATTGGGATCTCTGTAACGGATACAGTGTAGGTTAAACTGGGGCAAAGTTGTCCCTTTTTGTGACAAAAAAAACGTATTTGAAATATTTGAAATAGCGTTTTTTTTAGTCACAAAAAGGTCAACTTTGCCCATATTTAACCTACACTATATCTCTCCCCGTTGCGAAGATTCCAATGCCACGAATTTCAACCATCCTGTACAAATTTTACAGTATTTAAAAATACAACAAATTAAATCGTATAAACAAGGTATTTCAACCCTAGAATGTAACTGTTACATTTTGACGCTCAACGGTGGGGTTTTAAAAAGGGGCGCGTTACATATAGGGTTTTCACGTCATTGATTTGATGACGTCAACAATACACGGCATTGCCAAATATTTCTAAGGTATGCTGATATATTAATCTTTTATTTAGGAAACACTTTTAGGTTATGTTTCTACCGTCAAGAGGAACAAGAAAATTCAGAGATAATTTTTTGGGCTCTCTGTGTGAAACCAACCTACTGTGCATAAATAAAACCCCTTCCTACTGTGCTGCGACGGGTTCAAGGAATGTGCAGTCTACTAAGTCTGTAGTATTATTAGCATTTTGTTTATAACGTATCGCTGCCGTTGTGAGCAGAAAAATGAGGAATGTGGGCATTGCGGCATTATGTAAATGTTTCGGAAGTTATAAACCACGCAAAAACCGAACCAAAGTGTCAAATGTCAACAAATAACAAAATAACGTTTGGCAACATTGTAAAATAAATTCCGAATCTGCCAACTTTCTCTCCTAAAAAGTAACTAAATAATAATGAATATAAATACGCCAAATCTTGATTTAAAGTGGTATGCCATTTTCTTCTGGTGATGACGTCGTTTATTTATTTATTATCCTTCTCTTGTTCTGGGATAAAATTACTATGCATGGACACAAAATGTGAAAGTGTTGATTTCCACGAAATTTCGTATGTGGACGCTTTTCGAGATGAAAATAAAGAATACAAAATGCGGAACGACAAGAAGAGACATATCTACTGATGGTGCCACAACTTTCAGTGGCAATATCTGCGGAACGGAGTGTCGGAGGAGGGCACTATTAAAGGGCGGAAAGATCGTCAAGACGCGACAAAGTAAAACTATTGAAAAATGTGGGGGGGGGGGGGGGAAGCACACGTTCTACCCTTTTTGGTACTCTAATGAAAGGTAAACTTTTCACGCGCGACTCCTTTTCAAGGGAAGGGGGGGGGGGGTATAAAATCATTTTATCTTACATGGTGTTCTAATTAAAGGTCTCAACGAGGAACTGTTTTCTAACAACTATCGCCCTTCTTTCTGACGGGTTCCTCCTCCTCGACCCCTTATCGTGATTGCTTATATTTCCTTATACTTCAAGAGCGGATTGTCGGAGGAGGGTACTTACAGAGGGCGTCTGGAAGAAATATATTCATTGGAGCTGCCAAAAGACCAAGACCGAATTACTCGAGAACGGTTTGTGGGAGGAGAGTACTCAGAGGCAAAATGAATCCTCTGAGCGAGACATATATATTGGCAAAGCCGAAACGAATATCTTGAAAACGAAGTATCGGAAAAGGGTATTCGTAAAGGGCAAGTAGAACGTCTGGATGAGACACATATACTGGTGATGTCAAAACTGTAAGTGTAGAACGGAGGTCGGAGGAGGTACTCTCAACAGGTGGAAAGATTGTCTAGACGAGAGATATTTATTGGCGGTGGTGAATAATGCCGGCCCGTGTGGAGTTTTGCCACAGTTTCTATACGTAGCTTCGCATAATGCTAGCATGATGTTGAAATCTACGAGGCGAATGCTGGAGCTCTTCCCTCTCAGCACCATAACTCCGTTCCCATCCTAAAATATTCCCGTTCACTTGCTGAAGGGGGTCAGGAAACCCTGAGCAACCAGCTCCCAGTAGCCATCGGGGTACCGGAGGAATCAAACACGTTGACTCTCTCCCACCCTTTCCCTTTGGAGCCCTAAGCAAAGATTGTGAAAAAATCTGATCTCGGTATGATAGTGTTGTGCACGGAAAAATTCTTGAAACTCAATGGGTATTGAGTGTTAGGGCTGAGGTTAGAGCAAACATTAAAATTTGACTTCTTTTTCGAATTTTCGGATCGATGCGCTGTGCCCCAATCGTTCTTATTTATGAACCGATTACAATTTTGACGTACACCCCGATTTGCTGAGGACGAATGCATCTATGACCAAGTGAAGTTCATCTAGTTAAGGTTCCCTTTGGCCCATATTTAAATTAAAATTTAAAAATCTGAAATGTAATCCGTGGATGTACAACGAATGTGGAAAGTCTACACCTTTACGATTTTCTTTAAGAATCTTGAAACCTTTTAATTCAGCCATGGTTTACATACAATTTTATTGAAAACAGAAAAATGTGAACTAATCTCGGAAAGGCACGACGCGCTCTTGGTGACAACCTTGACTGGGAACGCCCTTGTTACAAAACAAAAGTGCGATCGACAGAGATTATTAAAAAAAACGAAACGGTTCTGATTCAATGCTCTCTCCTGAATATTCGGCAATGAAAAAGGAAACGCACTCACCTCCTATACCAAAACCAATTAATCGCCGGCGCCCATTACCTACACGCATTTCCACACTAAACTAATAAAGTACCTACACCTTTTTAAGTTGCACTTACCATCTTCTCACACATTTTAGCACAAAGTATAAGTTCACTTAGGCACAAAGCAAAACCAGAAATAACTTCACAGGTTAATCTAAACGTAACCTTGCCGGTCACGTGCTACTTAAAATCATGTGAATTTCGAAGAACGATTTCGAATTAAAGCGTTACATTGTTTCCTTTACGCAATATATAAATGGCCCTTTTTTTCGTGAAATTATAAATGGTAGTCGGTCGGTTTCTAAAAACCGAAATGGTATAAGTATCGCGAGCGTCAACGGCGAGAAGAATGGGTCCCACAAAAACGTTCGCACGAAAACGTTTCAAGTAATTAACGACATTATAAAATTACATATTCCGTAATTTTCCTAACTTTCTCAAGTAATAAATGAATAAATGAAATGGTAGTAACTAACTGTACACATCTCGAGAAGAAATTCTTAAACCGTGTTAAATTACATACTAGTTTTCGTGTACTAGACTAACCGTACCGCGATTTATTCGCGCTGTATTTTATTTAATTAGAATGTTTACACTAATTTGAAATATCTACAAGTTGTCGCCGGCTCGAAATTGAGGTGATCCAAGCAGTAAAATTAATAATACTAACCTAACGCTATGTATTACGGGGTGTAAAAATAGGGCGTGTAACTCACACGGTTATTTATACAGGCTTGACTCATTTATTTGTCAACGACCGTTCGAAGTAGTCCCCATACTTTTTTGGGACAGACATTGTTCCACTAATATACATCAACATCTAAGTTTTTCAACAAAAGTTACAGGATAAAGTGTATTTTCGCCTTACGTGTATTAGGTATTTATAAACAGCAATTTTTTTCCCAAAGAAAAATCTACAATTTAATGGCAAAATATCAAGTATGGTGCTTATGGAGATACAGTACATGCTTGCCAACCATGAAAATGTTCCAAATCGTGCGGGACCGGTGTGGGAATCGCGCGATTATCACCGCGTATGAACGAAGCCTATGTTGTGCTTTAATACTTGAATTCAATCATATGTCAGTTTGGCATCATTGCGGTGATGAACAAGAATAACGTTATTGAAGAATGACGCAAGAAGTAAGAGAGATGCATTTAGTTAGTCCATCAGACCCTACACTGCACCTGGGGGTGCGAACGCAGTACTTAAGCACATTCCCTAGTTTTGAATCTACTACTGAGAATCCCATTTTGAGAACACTCCTTTAATCGTACCAAATTCCAAGAGTGCATTCTCAAACCGAATTTGAAGAAGTATAAAATCGGAAATTTGTGAAATGCGCACGAGATTTTTGAGATTAGCAGAGTATTTTGAAAAAAAATAACTGTTTTTCGTCGACCTCTCGATAACAATATAAATTACTCCTTAGTGACGAGTACAATGATGAAGCCTATTAATCGTTAGCAACCATTAATGGTTAGCAACCAACCATTATACGTTAGCAACCATTAATCGTTAGCAATCACTTATACATAACAACCATTTTATTAAAGGGAAATGACAATTATATAACAATTCACTTTCGGCAACAGCTGAGAACTTCCATCCACCTAACCATTTTAATCGCGGTTTTAATGTAGTGAGATCAGCAGCCAGTATGGTCGCCAAACAATCTCAGCAAAGCATATCCTGATGTATGTATGTGTAGCTCCTCGGATAAGGTATTGTTAAGGTATTCAGTTACTTTACCTTCAACATTGAGTACGTCGACCACAGGGATGAACATTTCCATATCTTTCACTGTTAATACACGTACTTTAGTATAGTTGCAAAAGAATTAATTACATTCTAATTTCACATACCTTTTCAAGGTAAAATGTCAACGTGACATTTTCGGAAATATCTCCTTTCAAATTCATTTTATTCGATCAATTGCCGAACTGATCGAAACCGTTCCAATAAGTTTCTTTTGATTTGAGTGGATATAATGTTAAAATCGTCTCCGCAGCAGAGCAAGCAACATTACCTACCCCCAGTAGTCCAGTCAATAGAGACCTAAATAGGGGAGTTTAGTCAAAAATTTGGTGTCCAAGAGGTTATGACTGATTCTTATGTATTTTTTGGCGTAGATTCCGAATGTTTAATCTCCCACCAACCTTAGGGGGTGGGAACCCCCCCAAAAATGCAAAAAACCCCAAAATTTCGGCCCAAAATTCAGAATTTTGGAAAAATCTCGCTAAATTTAGATTTTTGGTCCAAAGTACCTTAGTTCAAAATTAAAGTACACAAAATTTGCAGGAAAAGTGATATATACACTTTTGGTCTAGGACCAACGGGGGCGGAGATAAGAGGGAGGTCAAAAAAGGGTACTTTGTTGGAAAACGTGAAAAAAACGGAATTTCTCTGAATAACTCTCTAAATGTTGGTTTTAGAGAAAAAACTCAAAGGACCAAAATGAAAGTAGACGAAAAATTACTTCGGAAAGTGCACGTGTGCGGAGCCGATGAAGGGGGGGAGGAGGGGGAGGGGGCGAGCGCAAAACCTCTCTTCCTGGCGCCGCGCGACGGCACTGGCATAAGGCGCTATACGCGCAGTTTCGGGTATCTCTGGCGGCCTCGGTCCCGGTCATAACGGATGCTTCTTTGTCCTTATTTTAGAAAGGGGCCTCTGGCTTCCCCCTCCCTCTTGTTGGTCGTTTGTATGCTTTTTGTGTCCTCTGGAAACCAGTTCAAGATCCTTCTTCAGTGCGTCTGTGTTGTCGCGTCGTGCGCATCACGCTATATTGCTCCGTGCTTATTTACTATTTTTCGCCTGAGCCAGTAGAGGTTGAGTTTTTATTTAAAGATGACCTAAAAAAGTGCGAAAGTAACGTTTCTTGCTGTCCGCCATGCAAATCAGAATTTCAGACAAATACTACAATCTCCCCCAAAAATTGTAACTCGAGCACTAAATAAACAAGTACAATGCGATCAAAAATGATTGGCTCTCTAGTCGCCTTTGGAATTTTTGTTTACATGGGAAATCGTATCTAACTTGAACTTCCAAAGGCGACTCGACAGCCAATCATTTTTGATCGCCCGATATAAATTGTGCACAACTCCTGTGCAGATAAAGCGCATTTTTTTAACCGAAATAGCTTTTGTATGGACATCACCAATGGATACATTTCTTGCAGACGTTTCAATCGCCCTTTGATAGTACCCTCTTCCGACAATCCGTTCTTGAGGTATAAGGTAATATACCCGATCACGATAAGAGGTCGAGGAGGAGGGCTATGGTTGGTAGAAATTAATTCCTTGCGTTGAGACCTTTCATTAGAGTACCATGAAGGATAAAACTAGTTTCACTCTCTCCCCTCGAGAGTATATGCAAGCGAACAAACTCAAAACGCACAGGCGCGCGAGCACGATATTACAGAAAATTTCGGTAAAAACAACAAACTTTTAACCGAAAAATAGTAAATAAGCAGGGAGCAATATAGCGTGATGCGCACGACGCGACAACACAGACGCACTGAAGAGGGATCTTGAACTGGTTTCCAGAGGACACAAAAAGCATACAAACGACCAACAAGAGGGAGGGGGAAGCCAGAGGCCCCTTTCTAAAATAAGGACAAAGAAGCATCCGTTATGACCGGGACCGAGGCCGCCAGAGATGCCCGAAACTGCGCGTATAGCGCCTTATGCCAGTGCCGTCGCGCGGCGCCAGGAAGAGAGGTTTTGCGCTCGCCCCCTCCCCTCCTCCCCCCCTTCATCGGCTCCGCACACGTGCACTTTCCGAAGTAATTTTTCGTCTACTTTCATTTTGGTCCTTTGAGTTTTTTCTCTAAAACCAACATTTAGAGAGTTATTCAGAGAAATTCAGTTTTTTTCACGTTTTCCAACAAAGTACCCTTTTTTGACCCCCCTCTTATCTCCGCCCCCGTTGGTCCTAGACCAAAAGTGTATATATCACTTTTCCTGGCAAATTTTGTGTACTTTAATTTTGAACTAAGGTACTTTGGGCCAAAAATCTAAATTTAGCGAGATTTTTCCAAAATTCTGAATTTTGGGCCGAAATTTTGGGTTTTTTTGCATTTTTGGGGGGGTTCCCACCCCCTAAGGTTGGTGGGAGATTAAAAATTCGGAATCTACGCCAAAAAAT
>NW_022170738.1:20237118-20246991 GCF_008802855.1 Photinus pyralis | reverse complement strand
TGGCACTGCGCATGCGCAAAACCAAATTTTGAAACTGGCGTTAGATTTTCCTTTATTCCAAGTGCCTATGTATCAAATTTCGTTTAAATTCTTCCATAACTAAAAAAGTTGGCACTGCGCATTCGCAAAACCAAATTTTGAAACTGGCGTTAGATTTTCCTTTATTCCAAGTGCCTATGTATCACATTTCATTTAAATTCTTCCATAAATAAAAAAGTTCGCACTGCGCATGCGCAAAACCAAATTTTCAATCTGGCGTTAGATTTTCCTTTATTTCAAGTGCCTATGTATCAAATTTCATTCAAATACTTTTATAAGAAAAAAAGTTTGCAATTCGGTTTATAAATGGTCGAGATGCGAAAAGGGCACTGTCAATTTTGAATCGATTCGACTCAACTTTTGGCATTGCGTATTATATGGCTAAGGCTATGCCCATATTGAATTTCATGCAATTCAGTTCATAATTAACGGAGATGTAAAAGCGATCGGACATTTCTAAACAAAATTATCGTTCACACGGACAGATAGAGGGACAGACAGGCACAGGAACAGACGGACAGACCAACAGACAGACGACAGACAACAATACAAAATTATAAATAATCTGTAGGATGGTTAATGAACGGCAAAAGTGTAAAATTATGGAACATGTAAAAACGGTTTGTTGGTTTTTTTACAATAATTTTTTTAGTAATAAACGCAGAAAAAATTCCTTCCTTGGTACAAGACTCGACACCATAACGAACCAAATAGCGAAAAAAGTAGAACAATAGCTCTTAAGATAAAGAACTAGTAGCGTCGCAAAAGTAGCGGACGGACGGACGGACAAAGTGGCCACAATAGCGCATTTTTTTTTATTGTGGAAATGCGCTAAAAAGCTTATCAAAACTACGGAACACTCTCGAACGTCGGCATATCATATTTCATTAAAACAAGTTGTAAATCAGCATATGCATGATTAAAGCGCATTTTTGGTAATGCAGGTCAGTATTTTATTAGCGAAGTTTAAAATTATCGATCTCACGAGTAATTTTGGCTGCGTTAAATAATTAATTTTATTTAATTTCAATTGACGGTGCGTCTTCATTTTGTAAAACAAATCACAAAGTAAATAATAAGTTTTTATACTGGTAGCGCCATCTAACGGTAAAATTATAGCACCTCCGAAACCCATATCGAAATTATTTTCTTCAATTATCGATTTCACAAGTAATCTAACTCAAAATAGACTAGTGCCTGCATATCTACACTATAGCAGAAAGCTTTTAGTGAAAATTTGAAGTCTCTAGCTATTGTAGTTGTGGAGATCTAACGCGGACAGCCGGCCTGCCAGCAATGACGAATATAATAGCGTATTTTTTTCAAAAATGCGCTAAAAATCGCCGATAACTAATCCTTTATATAGTGCTTCCATGGCGTTCTAGAAGGTTCGCAACAATAAAACTTGGTGTGTCGTAGCTCATTCCCACTTTGCGATAGTTCTGTGGATAGTAATCTAATTATATCGTAGTCACTGTGTCTGTGCACCAGCAATATAGGGAAATGAAACGAGATTCAAGAAAACTTTTATGGCTTAAATTGCTTAAATTGTAGGCAATTTAATATCTCATACAAAAGTCCGGGCAGCATATACTTATCTCTAAATCATTCTCAAGTCACATAAAAGGATTTTCTCCAATTCGATGATTCGTAATTAAAATTGCAATAAGAAACTGAATTAATTACAATTACTACATAGACCGAGTCACTTTCAACAGCTAACGCTTATCTCGCCTTTAGTCCTTGCAGTGGAGGAAATTTTGGGACGTCGATGAAGGTCTAAAAACATGGGATCCACCGGAAGCGCTCGCACACTACTATCCAAGCGGAAGCACCGGAAATGACAAGGACGGTTCGCCCGGTTAGACCTGCCGATTACTTTTTCACCGCGCTGTACTTAATTTGTTGTATCATGTTTTAGTGATCTTTGTGCCGTTTGCCGGTTTGGATATAATTGGAATTCTACATTCGGCCTCGAAACAGGATGTAGTAAGGATGACGATCAAAGTGTTGGAGTATTATTTAGACATTGCGAAAACTAGCGGGGCCAATAATGTGGTCGTTGTTTTTGATATGGATGCATTTAATTTAAAGCATTACGCTTGGAGACCAGGTAACTGTGCCAACAGAAATGATTTACACTTCACACCGTTTTTCAGCTGCCGAAGTTGTTATTTCTCTATTGCAAATGTACGAAGCTAATTATCCAGAGATTCTCAAGTCATGTTACATTATAAATGGTAAGTACCTTCTGCAAATTCTTGTTCTTCGTATGTAGAGGTATCTGGCATTGCCCGCAAACTCTATCTGGGGTGTAACGTGTACTAAACTGCGTGACAGAACAGATATTTTTTTAAATAAGCTGATTACCTAAACTATTTCGTCTAAACTCTAGAGAGATGGAATCTAACACTATTAATTATTATTCGTGGGTATATTTGGGAATGTTCATTTGATTTGGTAACATGTCTCTTTTACATTTCTATTATCTATTCACCCAACAGATGCAGTTAAGCTCCTCCCAAAAAATTCCCGGTAAATTTAAATGAACATTTTTAATTGGCCGAATTTTCAAAACCTGTAGTAACACACGCAACTATTTGCTTCCAATTATAATTGCCGTATCTAAATCGTCAAACCTGTCATTGCGTCCTCTTGTAGAAAATAAATTTTGTTCTCTACGACACTGGTAAACATTTTACTATAACATAGAAATTAATGAAAAAAACTCTTTGGTTTGGGTTAACTTATCGTTCATAAAAAATACACAAACTGTTGATTCTCCGATTGACAGTTGATTTTATTTTTTTGGAAAGGTAGCAACGTGTTGGAAAATTGGATGGTGGAACGCCTTTTTTACAATTCAAACGGACTTTTGTATCGCCAGGTAAAAGTTTGGTTACTCGTTGAAAGTGAATCTGCAAAGATGGTTGACGAATTTGAATCCAGACTAAACCCAGGTTCTTGACAATTTATTAGTTCAAATTTGGTTTATTTATTCGAATGGTTACCAATGTTCTGCAGTATGGAATGTTCAAAATTTCTCTTAGTGTTTGACAGCCAACAAAAGCACGAAGTAATTGTCTTGAACCCTTTTACCGGCTGCCGTTTTATTTGTAATGTTAACAACACCTTGTATAAACAAATTGCCACTAGAAATCTGCCCCAACGGAATGTTTTGCACCTTGGACCCTAGCGCTTTCGTAGTAACAATTCATTTAACCGCAAGCTCAATATACCTACCGCTTTTGGCATTTCCACATAGTTAAAAGAATTAGAAGCATCATACCAGGATGCATCTACTGGCTCATTAAAATGCAATTTCTGCTTTGGCAACTAAGGAAGAAGTGGTAACTCATGTAATTGTTTAGGTATTTGAAGAGTGCAGCGTATTTTTGGATTATCTATACTTTAAAACGTGTCCTCGGACATATGCGTCACGCTTCCATGTCACTGGGGACCGCAACAAAGACCAATCAAAAGAAGAACAAATTAGCCGCCATTTTAAATAGCTCACTTTCGGTCGAAATAGGGGAGAAAAGACTTGTTGCCAAAAAGTAATATGAAATACTCCTAAAATTTCGATTTTTCGAAATATTAACTAGACTATAATCCGAACCCGAACAGACGAGCGATACTGATTTCCGGAACTAATTATGAGGGCGCTGCGTATGTAATGCTCACTGGCGAATAACAAAAAACGTGTGCTAATTCCACAAACTACTTATGAACTTCCACCCAATATAGTTTATTGTACATTTTTTTACCCTATAAGTAATGCCTATAAACTGTTCGAACCGAATTGGTGTAAGTAACACAATTTGCATTTCTTTTTGTTCATTTTGGAAACTTCATAGTCATTGTAATTGTTCTTAAGTTGGATTAGTACTATATTTATGCTTAGTAGAATTTACAGAGAGTTTTTGACAAAGGTTCTTGAAGTGTGTCCCCGAATTGAATAAATTCAACGTAAAAAATCTGAGGGTAAAATCGACTATATCACACATCGACCGTGTGGACAAACCCAGTGGCGTAACTAGGTAAGTGCCGAAGGTGTGAGGAGCTCTAGGACACCACGTCCGGGTAAGCAGTACGGGGTATAGACCAGTAACTAAAGAAAAAACGGCAGTTAAATGCGAATAGTTTGCTAAAGTCGACTACAGAGTGCAAAACAAATTTGGGAGCCATTAAGACGAATCTCATAAACAGACGATATATATTTGACGCACTTTCGATGCTATACATTTTCGTAATTTGTATAAACAAAAAAAAATGCTTGAGCTTGATCTATTATAGTTTCAGAAAATAATAAATGAACGAAATGGATATTTAACTGATAAAGAAAGCGTTCAGTAGGTAGTCAAGCATACCCGTTGACAAAGGTGCAACTTAACCGAGCAACTTTGTTAGTAAAAAAGGCGGGGAATGTGAAATGTAGTCTTAGGAATAAGGTAATATCTTTTCATTTATATTGAATAATTGAATTGAATACGTAATTTAATATCGCTTGTGTTTATGTCACAAAACTTATTGGCCTAATTAATGGGAGCGCAAAAGCCGCCGTTGGGAGCGTGGTTCGAAGACCAACTTAATTACATTTAACGTTGTCGAAATGATTAATTAAAATTTAGCCTTTATAAAATGCCATTTGACTATTGTGGAACGTTCGTATGCTTTCTAATTACCGAGGGAGATTGTTTCTTCCATGACGCATTTATTGTTAAATGTTTGTGTGGATTGCAAACGAAAAAGAGTTTATTTCCAAAAATATTGATTAAGGAGTAAACCTAATTAACAGTTACAATGAGATAGGAGGTCAGAGTCTGGGAGGAGGTAAGTGGTATGGTATAATAAACAAACGTAATTATCGCTGTACAGTACAGTAATTACCTACAGTGCTGATTTAAGCAAAGCTTAATGGTAACTGATGTGGCGCCAAAACCGGGAAAATCTCCGTGGTATAGAAAATTAAAGATCTCAAAAAACAAAAAATGCTAAATTTTTCAAGACCATTTAAAGGCTCGACAGTCATAATTCTCAAAATTACTTCAACATTCTCAAAAATCCCAACACTCATCCTACCCAGAAACGTCACGACTCCCAAAATCTTCAACACTCGCAAGAGACACAAAAGTCTTATCAATCTAAAAGAACAGGTAAATTGAGTTAAAATTGAATTATTAGAAACCTGTGATTAGTGAACTGTGTACCTAATTATCATTTTCCATTCTTGATTAATTTTGAAATTGCATTTTACTTTTTCTTCCAAATAAAGGGAAGTAGGTAGTAGAAAACCAAGATAGCGGTTAGTGTACAATGGAGCCTGTCGCTTTAATATTTAATAATAATTGTGTGAAAGCAGTTTCGTTTCATTGCATTAGAGCGCCTAGTTACAATAAAAATGCAGCCTGGGTCATTAGTCGGAAGTAGGTACGCTTATTCAGTGTTTAATCACTAAGATGAGGTCTTCATTGTTGCGTGTTAGGTCGGCGGCTTAGTTATCGTATTTATTGTATTGTATTGTATTGTGTCTTTATAAACTTTACCAAGTCTGTATCCACCACTTTCATTAATTAGTTAATGTTATACTTGGTAATTTTTTTCACTTAGTATACTGCGTCACTGAAGATGAGTATTGTTCATCATATTGACAGCGGTCTGTAACAGAATTAACATGCAACTACCCTACCTGTCAGGAATAGCAAGCTAATATGATTTATCACTCCTCCTCATTCTGGCACTAAGTATATAGTACCTACATTACTTTAATTTCAGCGCCCGCAGTATTTGCAGTAGCATTCTCAGTCGTAAAACGTTTCCTAAACGATTACACACTATCGAAAATTTCAATATACAAATCCGACCCAAAGAAATGGCAGAAAGTGTTGAGAGAGCAAATAAATCCCGAGATATTGCCAAAATATTACGGCGGCGATTTACTTGATCCGGATGGAGATGAGAAATGTTCATCACAGGTACAAACGCAATTTGTGTGTATTATTTACAATTATTTTGTGCAGATACGGCAAGGCGGCAAGGTACCCGAATCCTATTATACGAATAATTTTGATCCAAGCGACGATTCAACGGATTTTATTTCTACAGTTGTTAAAAAAGGTCGAAAGTTTACCTTAGACTTTATTGTGGTGGATCCTGGCTGTGCTCTGAAGTATTACTATAACTGGATATTGAATCTTTACTTACTCACTCACATTTCAGGTGGGATTTCAGAACCGAAGCGCATGATATCAGATTTGGGATTACATACTGTGATAATGATGGAAATGAAAGTCCCGCCGTACGATTTCAAAGGGTAGCTTCTCATCAAGTGAACGAAGTTGGTGTGATTGCGTGCCAGGCACCGGCGACCTGTATGCATAATTGATTTTTTAACATTGAATATTTATGTTTTATGTTACAGATCGAGTAGTGTTTGATAACACATACAGCTTAATGCGCAACAAGAAACTGTTTTACAACATTACGGTTACGGATCCACTCGCTAACTTAAACATCACCACCTTACCTGAAGAAAATGTTCCAGACAAAATTTGCAACGGTAATAACAATGTAGATAAAACGTCAATAGTCAATTAATGTTATTAATTATACCTTTATGTAGTTTTGATATGTGGGAAATGGTGGGAGTATGTTAATGATAGGCCAGATGCAATATTAAATGTACTTTTAAAAGTTTTTTATATGATGATAAGTAGTAAAGTTGTCTGTTTTTTTGTTTGTGTTTTCCATTCAATCTATAGTCGAAATCGTCGCAAAATGTGCAGGACGCAATTGAAGAATTGAACAGAAAGTTTGATGTGTGCACGAAGGATGAAAAGCAAGCGCGCATTGCAGACCGCAGGGCGCCCACCCAAACCGTGCAATCAGTGGTACCTATTGCGGAAAAACAAATTATTCATAAACAGTTGAAGATAGCCATATGCCGTCGCGGAGTTTTTTTTAGTCCTCTACATTTGATTAGCGAAGTTATTTTTATGATATTATAATAATTAATAAGTGTCAGTTTCATATTGTACCAAAGTGTGCTGGGAATAAGAAAAGCAGCATTCGCTCTATAACAGCGGGTACATATTGTGATTTATATGCTCTGAACTGAAGTTGGGTAATTTTATAAGCAGCGTGGTCCTATAGTTAAGGGCTAAGTGCATTATAAAAGTGAGTGAAAGATGCGAGGTTTAGTGACATTTTCGGCGATAAATAGAAAAGCTGTAATAAATTTAATTCAAAAGACGCAATTCAGCTTCATTATATCGAAATTATAAAATTTTTCATTTCGTAAATGGACATTTGAATCCAGCGCTTTGTTTTCACACGCCAGCGATATATTATTAACCAGCTTGCATCTTTTTTACGGGACAGATTTAATTTATCTTTTTAGAGGAATTTGACCAGGAAGATATCCAGCAAAATTGAGGAAAGCAGTATAGAAGGCGCAGTTTTCAAAAGTACTCTGTGAAGTCTACCAGAAGAGGTGAGAGGAGTGCATTAAATCGACTTAGAACTGCGAAGTGGCCATACAGCAAACCAGTGGAAATTCGAACCGAAGCGAGAACAGGTCCATCCATCTTAAACTATTTTTTCTTGAGCTAGCTGGACGTAAAAACTAAAAAGGTAAATGTAAATGTAAATTCCAAAAGTACTTCTGCAACGAACCTTAGAAAATCTTCAACCCTTATGAATAAGCGGCCACTTTACGGAGATTATTTTGATTTCGCAGATGGTTTTCTTTCACTTTGTGTTTCGAAATTCGATTTTTGTTATTGTTGCTGATATTTTTGAACTAAGGCCATACAAGTGGTAAGGGTAGTTTTATTTCTTGTTGAGTGCGTGTCTGTTGTCGAGTTCGCGAGGAGGCCCTCTCTGGTTACTACTTATACCCCCACCTACCCTGCGTATACCCTTACCCTTACCATAATTTACCAATACACCATCTGCATATAATCCTTCCAGTGGAAGATTTTCAAATTTCAAAAGTAACAGCGCTATCAGGTCCACTTAGAATTGAAAATCCTTTAATTATACCTAATCTAATAATTAAATATCTAACAGTACATTATAGTTGGATAATTTTACATTATCAGGATGAAATAGTACATAAGTAAACATGTGAATGGTCACAACAACAAAAATCTTAAAACATAGCAAATATGGGATCCAATTGCTCATTGATTGAACGACAAACATCATTAATGCAAACTAATCCTTCATCACATTCGTGTAACTTGGGAAATCCACGCAAAGAATCCAAAAGCGAACTACATCTTTGATTTTCCTCTGCAACAAAATAGCTATTACGTAATCGACAAAAAAATGGTAATAGACTTACTCAAGATTGTTACACATTTCTTACAACAATTGCAAAAACTTGCTGGTTTCAGTACTTGATTGGGTCCGCACACTTCGTCATTTATGCAGTTCACGGAGTCGCAAAAGTTCGGCGTGCAGACAATGGAAGTCGCTTCATCACAACAATGAAACAATATTGCCACAAGGATGTATATCTGCACCTTCTTGGTGTCCATCTTTATCTAGAAATAAAAACTGACGTAGTCTACGAAAGAAAAACTGTCATATAGTTACATAAGATTTGTTACTACTTTGATCACTATTTACATTTTGACCCTTTCAGTTACAAATTAACATTGATCGCCAAAGAATTTCTTAGTGCACACCTTTCGAGCCTTTCGAAGTCATCTTATGTACCTATACTATACCTTCTCTATAATAATTTTCCTTGTGACCTCCGAGTACAATTTTAACAATCAGCTTATATGTTTGAATTTGTTGTTTTTTTTGTTGCCCAAATTACAAAACAATTTTGTGGTTTTTAAAACTAGAAGTATGATCATTTGCAACAATTTGGATAAATATGCCCATCTGTCAGATCAACGTTGAAATATTTGCCTACATAATTGCACTTAAAAAACCTAAATTTGCCACAGACACAAAGACGCATTCTCGCAAAAAGAATCAAAAACTACAGCAGCGCCATCTAAACTTAACGCTGATTGATTGTTAATAGCACTTTTTATTTATGATCTGAAACGCGATATTACTGGCGTTTGTTCATAATACCTCACGATTGATAATCTTAGATAAGGGCCGCAGTAATCAAGTGTAATGTAACAAATCAAAAAAGTATTACCTAATGAAATTATCATTGACATAGAGTGGGTAACGTATGCTTTCCACTTTTTTTAACTTACTGAAATAACAAATACATTTTAACTCGCGTTTTAATTATCACGTCCGGTATCAGACGGAAGTTGAATAAAACATATACCTACCTAACGCAATTCTCATTCGCAGAGGGTCTGGGTTTTCTTGTTCTTTGCCAATCCGAATTGTGTTATCCATCTACTGTATTTTGTTTTTAAAGATATCAACATGAATACATAAATAGAGTAATAGACAAAGTGTTGCAGCTTTGTGCGCTGATCAAAATACAGTTTAGAAAAATTTGAAAAATGGTATCCGATAAGAAATTATTTAAAAAAAACGAAAACCACAATTTTTTGCTATGGCTGTATTGCGCAATATTACATCCAACCTCTATTGATTACAGATTTGGTGAGCGCACATCACTGTAAATAAGCTATTTATTTTGAGGATTATGCATATTTGATTTTTGGTAAGGCTTTTTGACGCACCCTGTATATTTTCTCTTTAGTGCAAAAATTCGCAAAAAATTATGATAGATGTATGCGCGCATTTTTTTAAAACCCAACACCTGATTTTTAAATTAAATTGTTCTATATTTTAGCCCCTCACTGTATACCTAGTAATAGACCCAACATAACCATTTGATTAAAT
>NW_022170738.1:20212894-20237018 GCF_008802855.1 Photinus pyralis | reverse complement strand
TTCAACTATACTGTCTTCCCCAACTAAACCGTCAGGAGAACAAGCCAAATACGGTTTTTCTTCATCGACGATGAGACCGCATCTGGTTACCTTTACTTGATATAGGCGTTCAAAGTGCTCAATGGCATTTACTTCGCTCTCCAATCCAAATTGTGTGTATTTGTTTCCTCTAAAAGAACTATACAGTAAGTGTGTTACAGTTTTAGCTGTGGAAGTTGTCTTGCGTAATTTGCAAACTTTCCCAAAATTAGAAGCGGTTATTCTTTTTTTACGTTCAATAATCCATAAATCGCTTTTTGATTGGTTTATTGTATCACGCTCAACATCTCTTCTGTTTAAGTTCTTCAAATCTTTTAGAAATTGGGCTGATTTTAGTTCATATTCTTCCAAGGATAGGTCAGGGATTGCAATTTCGTCCACCATACCGTAATGTTGATCAGCGGTCTGAAACGCTCTTTTCTTGATATGATCTAAAACAAAAAGAAATAATTACAAATAAAAGACGCGGAAAGGGGGCGAGTGATTGTGATAAACATACTTACGTTTTCTAGATCTGTTGTTGTACCGATGTAGTTGGGCGTCTAGGAAGATTTGTGTGTAATGTCCTGGTGGTCTTCCACATAGCTGCTTATGTAAAACGCCTAATAAATTACGTTGTTTGCAATTGTAGGATATGGCCGCCAGTTCACACCTTAATTGGTAGGAATTTTTGAGTGAAAAGTTTATTCTTTTACCTCCTACAAGTTTAGCTATGATGGAATTATAAGTTTCCGCAGGATTATTGTCTGTATCATACAGTAAACTAGAGGCGTGATCCGCAAGTCGTTGTATAATGGTATTAATTCCACCTAGGATCCCGTTTTGGGTATATATATCAACTAAATCATCCTAAAAATAAGAAAACACCTTTAGTATGGAATTAATAAATAGCAAATCAGAAACATTACCTTATTCTCATCTGAACCTTTGCAAAAGTAATCTTTGCAATGTACATGGCGGCCAAAGATATGGTAGGGACTATTCAATATATCCTTCTTTAAATTGTCAATCTTGTCATCAAGTGCATTATTTTCGGATTTCCTGTATGCGATAGCCCTTATAACTGCATTGCGGAAGCGACCTAGCATTGATGGATTTGACACATACTCTCTGTGAGGTTTTGAGTATTTGGTGTCTTTACTCAAATCGCTGAGTTTATTTATGAAGTTTCGAAGTAAATGATTGCGACATTCAATTTTTTTTATGTAAAACGATGGACCGTATGGTGCGATTTCAACTAAATGTTTGTAAACGCTACTGTCGCCATCCCCAATTAGTTTTCCATATATAAGATTGTGGCGCGTTATGGAATTTTTAAAACCTTCACCTACAATGGCTGATTCCATGGCTGTAGACGTCTTAGACCAGTTTCGAAAACAATCATGGTCTTCTTCTTTACGCCCTCTAGCACATAAGAAGCAGTACTTATTTTTGACACCCATATGCAAAATTTTCTTTGTTTTGGCTCCAATGATAGATGCCTATAACAATGATTGGGTTATGCTTTGAATAGATAACGTATTCTTATAAACTTACCACTCCTGAAAGGGCAGAATAATTTTTACGATAAGATCGCTTTGCCCATGCACCGTCAGCTATAACGCCAATGACTGGTATACCATCTTTCATTTCATCGGCAAGCTCAGCTTCTTCTTTTGCAGCGACAGTCATCAATTGTTGATTTAATGCATGTACAGAAGGGTATATGGCATTGTGATTTTTTAAATAGGTCACGTTTGACATTTGCGGTATATCCATGGCTGCAAGCAGCTCTGCTAATTGACTGTATCCAATTCCAATAGATAAGGACCCAATAATACCAGCTTGATTTGTGGAATGAAATGTTGCACTACCACCGCAACTTCTTACGGAATCTATTTTCCCACACACTTTACATTTAAACGTAAATATGCTTTCTAAGCCTTCAATTTTTTCCGATTGGATGTCCATGTCGAAGAAAGAGCAACCAAAGCCATCATGTCGTAGAGCTCTAAGAGATGCCAAAAAATGACCAATCTCTACAATTCGGCGACCAGATAAAAATAAGGTATCTTTTTGCTCGCAATGAGGTTCTGTTTCTAGATCACTTTCATAAAATGACATTTCCGAACCGTGTTCGTCTTCATCATTGGTTCCACTGCCTGCTTCATGATTGACGTCTGATAAATGTTCTTCACATTGAACCATGCAATTAGGTTTGTCATCTTCTTCTATACTACTAACAACATTCATTGCCATTTTGGTTAACTTCCTGAAACAACACAAACCGTATAAGTATAGGTATACGTAGCATGTAAGATAAAATTAGAACATGTTCAATTATTTAAAAAAACTAACATAAAAAATTTGTACTTACGCTTCTCGGGCTTTCTGCAATATCACCTTCCTGCTCCGTTTCTTGGTGGTGAAACTTTTTCTTGCTTTAGGCATTTTACCACAATACACACTTTAGTACGTTTGATATAACGCAAAAGTAAGTAAACAATATTTGAAAATCGCTAGGGAAGTTCTTTTATATGAAGTAGAGACGTAATTATATCATTATTATGCAATTAGTTTTTGAGATGCTCATTATTTTGTGTACAATATATCTATTTTTGATAATGTTTTTCAATATCGTAATGAGTAATTATAGGTGATTACAGGTGAAATCATAAGTTACATTATCGATAATAAATTATTTTATGTTTCCTATGTAATGACATTATTTACACAATTATTGCAAAATCTCCTAGAATTTGAAAATAAACATAATTACAACAAATGCAGGTATAGCGTTAAATATTTATAGAATTTTCCTGAATTGACAGTGATTATGTAAATTAGGTAAATATAATAAACCCTCATTAACTCAACAATGAGAAGGAACCTGTGACCTTCTTGCTGCAATTGGTAATGTGTGTTGCATAGCCTTAAATACAGTAAGGCGCAATCTTAAATTTTTGCAAGTGTTTAGAGGCGCCTTAAATGACCCAAGTATCGATGTGCATCACGAATCTGTGTGTAAAGCTAAGCCTCCGTCAGCTTACCTGCAATTGCCCTGTCTCGCACAGTCGGAAGTGAACTTCTTGAAAGACCTGTCTGCAGGGCAACTGACGGTTTGGATACCGCTCAGCGTACGCTCGTCGTGCAGCTCGTGCGTTACCATTTGCCAATCCGTACATGAAGTGCATGTCCGCGTATTCCGTGTTAGTAAAACGTGCCATAGTGTTTATTCACTTGATACGCGTCGTTGCAGACGGGATTTCGTGGGTTTAAACAAAATTCTGATCATGTGTCAGCCACACATCGCCGCCTGAGATCGCTCCGTGTGCACCGCCGGCCGGTTGGGTTGCCTACCTACAGGCGCGAAATTCCAGAAGGTAAATTTGGCTCTGGCACCCTTATTTTAGATTTCCGACCCCAAGTGTCCTATATCAAAATACTCCCCTACGCACCACCTACACGCTCCCAAACGGTGGCAGGTACTATAGGAATCACCCTGTATAATTACAAGAACAATCATAAACTGGTCACCTCTTCAAGGGCATATAATTGTGAATAATTTAGCTTGTAATTGTACCTGTACATCGATCCTTCAGAACGTTAATTTAAACTTAGGCCACGTTTTGATTACTTATGAATTTTACAAGCGAGTTTCGGATATTCAAGCATGGTTAAACACTCAACAGTAGTGCCGAGCGTGTAGAGTCGAACCATATATATGGTTTTCGTAATAGTCTGTTGTTGGACAGAGCTCTCTCCAATAACAGTTTCGTCAATAATATTAGCAGGTAAAAGTCGCTCTGTAAGCGGAGGGTAGATACAGTGATAACTTTAACCGGAAGGGTAGATAAAGTGAAACAGATGATTATGCATTCTAATGACATTTGTCATTCCTGTTTCAAATGGGATACTGAGCATGATATAAAATGACATGCAGAACATATGCAAGGCTGTTTATATGGAACCGACCGCAACCGAAGAACCTAAGTTTGCTATTTTTGACGTCTAAATTAAATTAAAAATTGTCAGAAGCTGAGGAATAGATTAAATTCCATTTTTAATATAATAATTTTGATATATGGAAGTATTTTGTATTAGGGGGAGGGGTTTAACCAAGTTTAATGAAAAATAAAGTATCTCATGCCTTTTTACTTTCAGATCCCCGAGCTAGTTGGTGAGAAAAATCAGTGCCGTTTTCATTCACATCACAAATTTTTCTTCTGACATTACGCTCATCTGACTTCGGGTACTGCTCCCTTTAACTTCCCTATAATGATAGGGTGACACTCCTCTACTGCTTATGCTTCATCATCTTCAGGTTCCGCTCTTCAGTTTCTCCAAATTTTGTTTATTATACTCCTGCTCTCATACGCTTGTCAATTTGCTCAGTTTCTGACCTTATTCCTATTTTTTTAAAATAATTCATATAAAATTAATCAATTGACTCTGTTCCTGAGCTTATTTTTGATTTCTTGAGTGTTAATGAGTAATTCCACCATTCGCGTCGTAGTTCCATATACATTTTGTTTTGTTTTTTAAATACAGATCTGGATTCAGTAGAAAAAATACACAATTTTGATAATTTAATCATCTTTCTAACTCTACAATTAAGAATGTTAGCAATAGTGCCGACTTAATTTGAAACAGACTGTATAGTAAAATCGCCTAATTATTAGGCTCACATTTTTCCCCTAGAGGACCAGCACACACAAAAGCACATCCGCGCAATTAGCTCTTAAAAACCGGCGCGAATTTTTCAATTCTCTTTCTCTGCATGATTCTTTTTTCTTATTTTCTATTTTTTCAGTCTCCACTTCCGCAACACGCCGGCCAGAAACTCCTAATGGAACCAACGTAAATCGGGTAATTGCGTCCACCGTGCTCACAAATCAATCGAAATGCAACTGCACGTCCCCTGCGAACTATCAAATCAGCGATTTTCGTATCAATAATTACTATTTATTAATCACCAGCCTGGCTGGTATCTGCACCCACTAAGCGTGACATGCCTCAGGCATTCCGAGAATTCGCCTCGCAGCCTACGCTTCGTTTTTCGCTGTTTTATTCGATGTAGAAGGTTGGTTTCATCTCCTGATTCGTACGTCTACCACGTCTATGTTTCTGTTGTACTCATTAGCTGTGCGGTGGTAGCCTTAGCAGCTGTCCGGTGTCGGGGTATTTAAGTATCTCCCCGCTTAGGTTCAAGATCGGCTGGAATGATGTGCGTACGACCGAGGTCGACTGATGTTCCCTGTTTTAATACTAGTCTTGATAGTGGTTGGGCGCAACTGGACGCAGACCTTCAGGGCACACTAACCCCACTATTCGCCACTAAAAATGTTAAATGACATCCGCACGCTATAACCACTAAACAAAATATAATTGTCTTGATTTTGATAAGCAATTTTTAAACCACACACTCGGCTTATCCAAATTATACAAGACACTAAATTCACTGTGTTCGTAAACACACGTGTAGCAAAATTGAGAAACAATCAAAAACAACTTAAATCTAAAATTAAAGCCCATCTTTTCCCAATACTATCTAAATTAAATCCACTCCATCCATTTGTTTTCTCCACGCGATCATGGTAACTCCCCACGGCGACTTTCCAGTTTACTGGATACTTTTTAGCGCATTTTTGCAAATTTATTTGTAAAAAGGTAGCTTTTAAGCTCACTTTGGCTGGCTGGCTGGCAGTAAATGCGAGCCCGTAGAAGAACGCTTGTAAAAAGACGAGAAGTGTACATTCGGGGCCGTGTAATTAACAACTTTAAGGATGAGGCTACAAGATGTAGGGTCGGCGACATCTGGGCGCCCTCCCCGAGCGTATTATACTAACCTGGAGATTTTTCAGTTTTTTTCTATCTTCTTCTACAGTTTGTCTCCAATTGCTGAAGTCCCTCCGATCTCACACGAGGACTTTGAAGTTTTTTTTATTTCGTCGATAAAAAGCTCAATATCGATCTCATCCGCCATATTGTGGGTACATACGTAAACGGTAAACTGCCGTGTGTATGTGTATAAAACGATAACTAATAATGTAGGGTTCGTGAAGTTGTAGTGTCGACTTGAAAGGAATTAAGTTCCAAGTGTTTCATAACTTTGTGCTCATTTTGTGCTAATTTGTTCTGCTAATTTAACATTTTATGCTCATCAGGTTAATGAGTGATTCAACGTTTTCTGATGACACTCCAACTTCACGATGTAGTGTCAGCTTTGATATTTTCAAAATCACTATAATTTTGTGCTCATTTTGTGCTAATTTGTGCTACTACAAACTCAGAGAGCTGCTGTCGGAAACTGAAGCACGCTGATCGACGGTCGTATGGCTCCACAACGTTGCCGGACAACTGTGTGCATTGCACGATATAACTGAATGTATCAAAAAACGCAAATCCGGCAACGCAGCGGCGCCGCACGTGAAAAAAAGTTGAAAAAACATGCTCTTTTTTGTTTTGATGCTCCGCTTTTGTCTTTTCTTAAATTAAAAATACTAGGTTCTTATTTATTTTTTATTTTTATTTTATTTCTTCCCACTCAACCCACTATACAATCACAAAGAGCCATGCCTTACCTGTGATTCGAACCCAGGACCATTGTAGCCAAACTTAGAGCTACTAACTAAGCTCATCTGAGCTACGCAGGTCGATCAATTTGATAAAAAGGGTTAAAGTTACTTCACAGTTAAAGGTCGATAAAGTTAGCACCCCCACTTTGCCTAAATGAAGTAACAGGATGCCTATAATTTAGGACTAATTAAAGACTAATTTGTACCCACAAAATTAGAATTTGTACCCGCTTAATTCCGCTGGAAAACCGAGTGGGGGTGCTAACTTGAAATCAATCCAGCCCCCCCCCCCCCCCTTCCCGATTGAAATTTTATTAGTTGCATCAAAAACTATGAATTAAAGACTAATTTGTACCCAAGTTAGATTGTCATTGTTTAAACAATTTGTTACTAAAAAAGGGCATTTCTCAGAATTAATAAAAATAAATGAAACGTATAAATTAAAGACTAATTTGTACCCGTAACATTAGAATTTGTACCCGCTTAGTTCCGCCGGAAAACCGATTCTAAAGTGGGGGTGGTAACTAGACATCAAGTTGGCACCCCCACGTTTTCCGATTGAAATTTTATTAGTCGCATCAAAAACTATGAATTAGTGTGGTGTCACACTATGCGTTTTTACCGCTCCCGCTAAAACGGATGCGGTTTGACGGGATGATAATATCACACGTTATTAAATGGTACCAGTCACATATATGCTGTTTCGCCGCACTAAAGGATGCATTCGCATCTTAGTGTGGTGTCCCACTATGCGTTTTTTACCGCTCCTGCTAAAATGGATGTTGATTTAAAAACGCATGTGTGTCACCACACTTAAAGACTTATTTGTACCCAAGTCAGATTTCCATTGTTTAAACAATTTATACATTATTTAAACAATTTTTTTCTAAAAAAAGGAATTGCAACATATAATTAAGGACTAAACACAAACATTTTTTTGCAAACAAATTACATATATTGTTAGGAAGTCGTCTGAGCCAGGGCGCAAGTTGGGAGGGAATATTGGGGTCGAAAGAATGCACTCTGCTAAATTAGTGACGATCCTCGAGATCGTTTATAATTATGTATTGCTGTCTGCATATCTGTCCGTTTGTCTGTCTGTGCATGCGCACAATAACAATAACCGTTTAGAAACGCCTGTTCGCTTTGAAAATTAGTAAACACCGTTTTAAGAATATAAGAAAGGCGCACCACCACTTTAAAAATCGGTTTTCCGGCAGAAGTAAGCGAGTACAAATTCTAATGTTGTGGGTACAAATTAGTCTTTAATTAGTTCTAAGGCATATTTTTACTTGATTTGGGCAAAGTGGGGGTGCCAACTTTATCGACCTCAGTTGAAGCTGTTAGTATTGATTAAAAGAATGCAAATTAATTATTTAGGTAAATTCCATTAGGTTATTTCCAATGTTTTAAGAGTTTATTATTTTGTGTTGGCTTGTTGAGTTCAGTACAACATTTTAATAAAATCTGCTAGATTTGTATTCTGGCCTTTAGAAGATCTACCTTCTTGGCATACTCGATGTTTGCAACGACTATAAAGCCCGTGCTTTCCGTATTCATTCAAATACACCAAAAAAAAGCGTTTTAGGTCAGGGGTGTGCCCAAAACTCAAATTAACTCGTGCTTAAAGCAACCAGTGCCATCCTCAGCATTAAGGTTGAGGTGATTACTTTCACCATCTACAACGTCTTCTCTGTGTACATTACCAGACTGTCGCTATTCATAGGATGATTCATAACAACGAATAGATGTAAAGCTTTCTCTCTACACTGCAAGATTCACTAATGAAGATTACTAATGGATCAATTAATTATCGTATATAATTGGGGAAAATTAAAACTTGACTAAAGAATCTATGGGAATTAATTTTAATTCCTCATAAATTACAGTAGAACATAAAGAATATTATATTTATTAAAACGTTTATTATCCTCAACATACCTGATATATTTCAAATATATTCATGAGTACAAAATAAATACCCACATTATTTTTTACTATTTTCACAGCCCGAAAACACCTATTGAGTTTGAAAATTTATTTAATGAGCTAAAAAAACAATAATTCAACCGGCCGTATTGGTTAGCGATAATTTATTTCAGTCTTAACAAAGACAAAAAACTGCGCGGCGTAAAAAAGGAAAAGAGACGTGAATAGATTGGAATTCCAATGATTCATGAACGACGAAAGGCGATGTTCAGATGTTTAAAGGATTTTTTTTTGTTTAGTTGTGTTCTGTTTCGACACGAACAAATGAATGTTACACTTCTCACACTACCCGATGCACCTTTGGTTTATGACTACATTTCGGATATTTGAAACTTAAAATTTGTTGATATTTTTTTGAGTTAATGGTTGGTAATTATACTTTTTCTAAACGATAGGCGGTGGTCTCCTACTAATTAGAGAACACTTAATTGCCTTCTTACCGGAACCCCCATCCTTTAATAGTGTTGGCAATAAATTTCATACCACAGCTTTTAAATACCTACTTATACTTACATTTTAATATTTGCAGGAATTACGTTTTCCCAAATTGGCTTTTGATTAACGTTAGCGATTCCGTAAATCATTCAGTCTAAGTATGCCAGGTAATAATACAGTAGAAACTTTTTTAATATGTTGGCATGTTGAATATTCTAAAAGGTAGGCACTAATTTCTGCGTATCCGTTAATTGGTTTAAGCTAATTTTTTGCATAGATGGATGGACTTAAATCTCAATTTCTAGAGTGAAGAATTTCACTAGTACCAAGCTACGAAGAAGAAGATCCCAAACTCCCTTTATGGGAAAATATATTGCCAAATTTTTAAAAAGTATACGACCGCAAAGATTTACAGTTAAAACCCACAGGGTTCAAGATTCAAACGTAGTGACTAAATCCGAAATTTTCAGAGTTGAATGTGCGTATTAAAAAAACTAAAAAAATATGCTGTGGAGGTTGGATAAATTAGATAAATGCAGATAGAAAGAAATAAATGAGAGGCCTTTTAATCAGAAGCCACCAGACGCTGAGCTGAATAAAAAAGCCTGGTAGCCGATCTCTCTCATTACAGACCTCTTTTATTACAGACATATTCAGAACCGAATGTCACATTATGTTCATGCCGACCGCGGCATCTTGGTTGGCGTCGAGTTTTTGAGCGGCGGCCCGCGCTCTGTTGGGACTTGTCCTTGGATAAAGATATCATTTGGACATGTGAACACTAGAACTACATTCGAGGTGTCTACATACAAAATTTCATTTGGAGGAATTATGCCACTACGTACACTAGGTAGCGGAAAATATAGAACCTCAAATGACCTCAACGAATGTGTTTCCAATCCAGTTAACCTAAAATGTTTGAAAAAAGTTGTCCGGTCCAAAATGCTTGTAACTCAGAAAATAAAAGTAGTGAGAGTTAAACAATTGAGATTAAACCGCGAGAGAATTCGCGTCGAACCGCGAGAGTATTAGGATGCGCGTTGAACCGTGAGAACACTCAGATTGAATCGACCATCTGTAAGTTAGCGTGGAGTGGTTTAATATCTGGTGAAGAATCCGCATTGAATCGCGTGGAAAATCGCGTCGAACCACGAAACTATGAAGATAAATCGGTTACCCGTAGATTACGTGGCTTTTTATTTTGGGTTAAACAAGCTCTCGTGGAGCCACGAACGAACTTAAGTCAGCCACAGGGAATTTATCGCAGGGTGAATTTTATTGGGTTTTATTTGAATTCCTGTCGTGCCAGCTAAGTTATGTCGGCACCTGTAGGTATTACTTACGTGCGCATACAGTGACGAAATTGAATACGAACAATAAAGATTTAAAAAGCGCATTAAAATTTTTAGTAGCCTTCAGAGGATAGTTATCACGTTAACGAACAATAGTGGACATCTTCACCCATAAAGATAACAAGGGCGCGACAATAGCGTACATTTATAAACACGCGGAAATAAATCGTAACATTTTAAATGGAATGGACTAAAAATAAAACTGCGTGGCGTAATTCATCGGCCGTCAGCCGATTTGTGCGCAAATCTTTTTGATGACATTAACGCTTGTCGTGGAAATACCTAAAGTTTTGAATTACTATATTTAACAGTTTCAAATCAAAGCAGTCACTCATTTACTAGACCCACGATTTTGTATCGACCGTCCTTTCAGCCATTTGGATGAACAATGTAGAGTAGTGCAGCAGAGGTAGTTCGTTTGGTTTACTGTATAAATAAGGTAACCACATTTTTGTATCTTTACATTTGAAAAAAACAGATTCCTTTAAGGGTGTTGAAACGTTGGTTTCTTGTCATTTAAATAGTAAACGAGAAGTCTTACAGATTCTTTAATCGGTTTGAGAAACAACTGTACATTTGATTTGTGCACCTATCAAGATTAATTAAGGGTTTTCCAATTAAATTTAACATTAGATCTTCTAGCCGAGTTCAAATTTTTTAAGATTGTGAATTGTGAGTACGGGGAATAGTTAACCCTTCGTATTTTTTGGTCAAGGGAGAGTTGAGCTAGTTAAAAAGTGGCCACTTATAATGATTTGCGTACATTTCAAGTACTCGATTCCTGGCGTAAAATTAGTATTGGTTCTTGCTATTATTACAAGGTCTGTAAATGCATGCAGGATTTTGGTTTTTAAATATATCTATAAATAAATTTTTTTTATTTGCTATCAAGTGGCCTACAGCAGCTTATATTTTACATTTGCAGTCAATAGGAAATAGGTCTATTCTCCTGATGTTTTGTTTAAAATTTCCGTCACATTGAACTAGCCGATAGCAATAAGTTTTTGGAAGAAAGTATCACTATTTTAAAATCCGAATGTTTATTACGAGTGGGAATTTCAGGCCTGAGTGTAACTGAGACAAAAGATATGTTAGTTGCCTATATAAAAATAGTTTTCTTGAAGCAACAACCGAAACCTCACTTTTTAGGGAACTTCCGCTTGGTGCTATGGTTGTCAAAATCAATTCGAAAAATCAGTACAGAAGGCGAGAGATGACCCATCCCCACTATTCATATTCTATTAATTGCACCTATTGGTGTGTACGGAGCCGGTTGGCTCCTTCTGTAAGTTCTAAGTTGGTCATATGCGTATAACCCGCTCTTCCCTTCTTACGTGCAAATACCTGTACACGATTTGTAAATTACGGCACACGGAAACGGTAGCGATGTCCCAAATCGAGAACGGAACGACAACTTAATTAACGTTATCAAAACGGAAAACAAAACAAAGGGAAGTAACCCCCTTTATAACTAACGGAATGAAAATATTAAGCGCTTATTTGGAAATTAAACGATAAACCAAATTGACACGAAAAGCCTAAATCATGCTATTACCTTATATAGAATTCCTAAAAATCCGGAAAGGGAACATCGGAATTTCCAGCCGGCCGGCGTACTCTAGCGATAACCTCCAAAATCTGAGACTAGTCTTAAAATTCATGATATTTAAGCGCGCTTCATTTGACACCAAACATAACCTAATCAGAAGAGTTTTGCTGCAGCATAGCTGATTAGCGACGGTTAATTATGCTTACTTGCTTTGCCGTGTTAAAATTCCAATATTCGGTAATTAACCGGGTAAAACGAAATTTCAATTGGCCTATTTTTAACTGGAGTCGCCCCTTTAATCCTCGCTTTCAGCACCTACATAAAGAAATGTTCCACACTAGCTCTTCTAATAAAAAAATGTTGTAAAGGTATGAAGACCAATAGATAACCAATCACATAAATAACCCGCGTTAATTGTCACCTTTATGAATGCGATGGAATCAATTCATACGTAGTTTTGACAAAAAAAACATCCTGGGTGTACTTATGTGATTATGCGGTCCGAAACTAACCTCCTCAACTATCCCCTAAATCGCTTACCGACACCAGTTCAAACACAAAAAATTCTTACAGTGATTGATGAAAGTAATGACTAAATCAATAATAATTATAATAACAATATTGTAAGATTATTCAACAGGTCTCATTTAGGAGCCCGGTCAAAAATTTATGTTGCAGCTGTTTCGCTCGGTAGCTCATATTAATTTTTAATCAAATCAAATGCTCAACCATCTGCCCCAATAAATTCCGCTCCAAATTTAAATCGTGTATTTTTCATTTGCTGGTGTTTCCTCTTACAATGACATCCATCTTGCAATTGACACGATTGTGATGCCGACATATACCTATATAGGTAGGTAGGGGAGGCTTGCTGCTCAATGATCGCCGACACCAATCGTTATGTTACCTTTTTTCGGCGATTAATTATACTGATTGGGACATTGGCCACTAATACAATTATTTGATCGTTCCTTGGAAAAATTCCTACCAAATTTGATCCGGTTAATTTAGTGTTTTGGATTTAACGTACCTAATTGGTATTATTAGTATTAAATGAACATGCGATAGATGAATCGAGAATGGTTAATGGATGGTTAGATGTAGCGATTTGTACACTTCTACCAATTTAGTCATACTCATTTGTATCGACAATATCCATTTGACACACTAATGAGTATGCAGGATATACAATTCGTAAGTAACATGTTATTAAGGATAATAAATTATCATACAAATATTCTTAAGTTAATAAAACGAAGAGATTAACAAAAAAAGGGTGCTTAATTTTCTCATTATATGCGTAGGTACTCTAAACTAGCGACAATTCTCTCTCCTAAACTTCGGCTCCCTCATCATAGTTAATGAATAAAACGTTACGACCTACGGGTCGAAGCCCCTAAGGCCCAAAAAGCGACTCCCCGGAGCTCGTCGGCGATGAGAGCGGCGCTTCCAAGAACCCCTGTTTACTGCAAATTGTGGGGTACCGCCACACCTACCGCCCATACTTATCTACCTTCATTTAACCTAATGTTTAACCAATACAGTGACGTACCTACCCGCTTAGTTCTAAATTATGTTGCAGGATAAACGAGAAATTAAATAATTAACCGGCGAAAATTGCGAGTCGACAATAAATCAAGGCTCCTCTTGGGATGATGCTGTACCTATATAAGAACAGAAAAATTTTGAATTTTTCGACTAGTAAGTATGCAAGCCGCTGTTAATTTCCTCCGACAAAATCGTGTAGATTTACGAGCGGGCGTTACGTTAGTTGGATTTTAACATAATTTTAATGGTTAGAAAACCAAGTCTGTTGTTAAAGAGGCCGTAATATATTAGCTTTTTAATGGTTTTATAATATATATCTATTTGGGCCGCTGTTCACTAAAATGATTGTTAGACTGTTTTATTAACGATTAACTTTTAGGGCTATTAATTTGATGTTTAATATTTATTTTAAATGGACTCGCGGTCCCACCACGATTTAGTACCCTTATTATGTAAATTAGTATTTGTGGCATTGAATTAACATTTTATTGCCGCTTTTTAAAATTAGAAAAGTAACAGTAAAGTTTCTCAAATGAGATGCCGTTATTACCACTTTAATAGGAAATTGTAATCCCTGCCATTTAGTTATTAAAATCAACAAAGAAAATACTAACACTAAACAGTGTCGTAAATCATGTTTTAAAATGCCATATTAAACCTTGAAAACACCTAAAGACGTAGCCTATTTAAACCCTCAAGATTTATTCATCCTTCTTGGGATATTATGTACGGCTTTTAACGAACAAAGATGACAGTAAACATAAACTTCGGTATTGGTTTTAACAATGACCGTCCGAAGATTTAAATTTGGCTTAATGCTACTAGCTCGATAATCTGCAAAAAAATAAATTAGCTCCATGTTAATTAAGAGATTACAATAATGCGTCCCTATTCACTGACTCCTCTATTGACTTTGTCGGTTTCACTTTATACCTGCAACCAGAACTTTGACAACGATATTAGCTTTAAGAAAGCCTATCTTGTTAAACGAATACAAAGATAGTAGCTACTGGATGCTTAATGGGTGCCCGGTAGATATTGAAATTCACAGCTTTTAAACAGTTTTGACTTTTACCGTTATGCATTTAAGCCTTTAAACCACTTGATGGTCGTGCTGAGAGCATTCTGTTATGAAAAGTTTAATCCGTACACGATGAAAGGTAACTACAATCACTTTTTATATGGTGACTGAGAACTTACAATTTACATATTATCATTGGAGGAAGCTCTAAATCACACCATTGAATAATAAATCTTATTATTCAATGATCACACTGAAAAATGAAAATGCAACAGGAATGTAGGATTCTTTGAGACTTGTTCAATTTACCTTTACCACGTAGGAAGCTACTACAAATTATACCGAGGAAATGGTACCATATTAATTTGCTATTGTAGCACCACAAATCATGTTAGGATGGTATGTTACCTCGTCAACAGAAATGTTAAAATCTATTTTTAAATTTGCGATTATATAATTTTAATTCTGAACAACTTTAAACTCTACAGTTTTTTCTGTAAAATGTACAGGAGGGCAAGATATTGCATAAAACTAGTTTCCCATGTTAAGTCACTACAGGAGTCACTATGTTCCTACTTACCGTGGACCACCCAGTATAACGTAGAGTATATAACGCATTTTTACCATTTCTGTGTATATATGAAATTTTATTGCTTCCATAAATAAAAAGTTGGCACTGCACATCATGCACAAAACCAAATTTAGAAACTGGCGCTACATTTGCTTTTATTCCAAGTGGCTATGTATCAAATTTCATTGAAATCCCTCCATAAATAAGGAAGTTGGCACTTCGCATGCGCGAAACCAAATTTTGAAACTAAATTTGCTTTTATTCTAAGTGGCTATGTATCAAAATACATTTAAATGCTTTCGTAAATAAGAAAGTTTGCAATTCAGTTTATAAATGGTCGGGATGCGAAAAGGGCACTGTGAATTTTTTGGGCTGCATTGCCAATTCACGAACTCCGATCTACAAATTTGGTAAATCCACCTACAAAATTTCATCGTAATCGGTCCATTCGTTATCGAGATATCGTGCTAACGGATGGACCTACAGACGGACAGACACCGCAACACTAGAGGACCCAAGCTTTGTTATCCCCTACGGGCCACAAAAGGGTTTAATTGACCTTATGTGTATTTCAACTGAATTTTGTGTTCTCATTTTGTTTTTAGATGGTTTACTACATTACATTGAAGTCCTTTAATTATCGTTACTACTTACATGTTTGTCATTTCTTAAAAATTCTTGTTGTTTACCATATATGATGTGTTCAAGATAAGAGGGTCACCTCAATATCTCTTTTAATTGGCGAAATACGAAGGATTTTCACAATGTAATTTTGGATGTAACCTTATGATCTCTCCGATCGCATATTAAAGCACCCGGCACCCCTTCCGGTTTCGCCGAAATTGGGGGCAACTTTTGTTTTTCAAATACCGTGTCTATATTTGAAGGGGCAATTAATTTGTTGTACGACAACTTAAAATATTCATATGGTTGACGTACAAAACAATGGAGAAATTCGTTATTCAATATGTAGAAAACTTATGAAAACTAGCATGCCGTGTGCTGTCAGGATGCGCGGTGTCTGTTGTGTTACATTAGTAGTTCGTGTTGCGTAAATGTAAATCTTCAAAACGGAACATTGAACCAGTTGATATAATACCATCGACACCGCGGATCATGGCAGCACACGGCATGCTAAATTTTATTAGTTTTCTAAATATTGAATCAACCGTATGCGTATTTGATTTGTCGTACTGCAAATTTCCAAAGATCTTAAAAAACATAGGCATTGTATTTGAAAAACAAAAGTTGCATCGATTTCCGGTTGAACAAGAAGTTATACCGAAAGTTTCAATATGCGATTGGATAAATCGTGATATCGCATAGGTACAAAATTATATTTTACAATTTTTTCGAGAATCTCGCCAAATAAAAGAGATATTAAGATGGCTCTCTTTATCTCGAACGCACTGTATACGAAAAATCATACGTATAAAAAAAGCAATATTTATGGAAAGTTAGACAAAACGAAAACCGTTGCGTCAGCAATGAGACCGAGTAAGTTACAACAAATGTTATCCTATACTATACAAAACCCAACGAAAATCATATGGGGTCTATTGACCCTAAGTCGAGTACCATAGGTAAAGATTAAAAAAATTGTCATAAAGCCACAAATTTGTTGCCCAAAAAAAGGGTGATATAAAAATTTAAATGTTAATGTGATCAATTGACCCCTCCTGGAGGTTATAGTGTTAAACAACATACTAAAAGTACTGATAGATGGTGGTGAAGCTAACAAGTAAGGGGGGTGTAAATGTCTTTTCTGTTATTTCTTCATATACATATAACTCGTAAACGGTGACCCATACCTAAAAATTATACATACAACGGTGCCAATTCAATACAAAATTAAATTCCCGAGTTTTAACTCGGTAACTGGAGGTCGAAGGTTCTGAAACATTAAAAGCAGAGTATGATTTGTGGAAATAGTACATAATCTGAAGTTGATGTGAATGTTTTATAGTAGCGGTTTAAGACTCGGACTCTAATCTCACCGATTGTGAGTTTGAATCCCACAACTTGCCAGTTTTAGTGATACAGAACATCTCCTAACTACCATGCTTCGGAGGGCGTGTGAAGGGGGCGGTCCCGGCAGTCATACCACAACTGTCGTTAAGTCACACAGACGGCTATTGATGCGACCTGAAGACGTCTGTACCTAGGGAGTGCCACCCATACGACATGATACGATAGGCATACGACAAATCCAATGAGGTGTTCTTCCCTAATATTTGTGCGAGTACCCATCTTTTATGGCGCCCCCATGTCTATCTGGATTTCTAGAATATTCGCTACAAAAAGTGCGAAATAATCAAATTTACGAAGTTGCCCGTGGTATTTCGGGATCCGGCCATCCTGGCATTGCATTCCCTAACTGAAACATTGCGCAATACACGTCCCCATTTTGATTCATATTTGGAACTGATTTGGCTGGATTTGGTACAATACAGACTATGAAATGAGAAATGGGCCAGGGAACACCAAACTGATTAATGCACAATGCTTAATGCCGATGGTCGGGTGTTCGAACCTGGGCTGAGGCAAGAATGTTTCAACTGTGACATCAGCTTCGAGTATTCTTCCGGCTACTCCGAATTAGGTTTTTCCGCAGGGGCACCTCTAAAAAGCATTATGCAGGTCACTCTGTAATGGGGCACAAGCTTTTTAAGGGTTCCGAACAAGGGAGGGACAATAAATAAATAAACAAATACATTTCTTTATAAATTGGATACACTGAATCTTTACATTTACTTAGTCATCTCGATGAAACTTTCGTCTGGATCTGCGGCGGTTTACAACCCGTTTGACCAATGCAGCTTTGCAATTCAACTCCAGAACCAGATGAAGCTGCAACTGGGTTCTTGGTTTCAACTGAATCAAATTTTTAATTATTGGTAATTAAAAAAGATCATGCTAAGTTTTTGTAAAAGTTTTGTAATGGATGTCCTACTTCTCTCAGGTTCGTGGTGCGGTTCCATATATTCTTGCAAACTTTCTCTACGTTTGGAACTACCTTCCGTGCTTTTACTTCCCAGGCTAGTTAAGATAAAAATGGGTTAGGAATAGGAAATAATTCATTGGATTTTTCCTTCGCAAACAATCTAATTAATATTTAAAACTTCGTAACCCAAAATGTGGGTTATTTGCAAAATATTCGGAAACTTAAGCATTCCAGTATATTTGTACAGATTATGCAACTCTCATATGGGTATGTCTGTAAAATAAACCTTTTTACTTCCCACTGTAAAGAAACTCGAAATATTACAAAAATAACAAGAGATTATCCCAAACAGATGATTAAGCAATGAATTAAAGACTAATTTCTACAATTTTCCTTGCTGGTCAGATAATTAAATTTATATTAGAAAACAATGAAACCTACAATTATAAAATAGTAAATTTAAATGATTAAATAAGCATTCCTTTAACTACGCAGGAAGTTTCCGCAATTCGGTTTATTCCAATAATGATAAGGATAACATGAAAACTACAAATATAAAACTATAAAGCTGTTCACACATTGGTCCTAAACCAACTTGACTATAGCATTATCTCGAGCAGAGAAGTTCCCGGATCAAAGAACGGCGTACTTCTGGAAGATGGTTCCAATGGGCTCCTGTGATAATTTTCACAAACACTCCCTTGACGATCACCGTTCATATTAACGATATCAGTACTCTATAAAAAAGACAATAACCGTATAGTAATAGGTTATATCTTGCTAAGAAACGAGTATACAAAGATAAGTATGGATAAGTATACAGGGTGGGCCATTACTGTTTGGGTGGAAACAAATATTTAAAATTCATTATCGAAGCATGGTAAAGGACTCTTAAGGCAACAACCTAAAAATATTTTCAACAAAATTGCAATGTTATACCTACAGAGTGATTTATGTTAAAGTTGCATTTTTTCAATAGAACTCTCTGTATATTATTGCATATTTCGATTCCTTGGTCAATTTTAGTGTGACTTTATGTATTACACATGATAATCTAAAATTAGTCGTTTAGCAATTCGTTTTTTAGCGTATTTTTGAAAGTTAAAAAAGTAGATGTCCAGTAACAATTGAATATTGCACTTACCATAAAACTTAGAAGGCCGTGACTCTGCTCATGAAATGTACTTACTAACATAATCCGAATGCTCAAAGTTAAACTGTTTTCAATCAAAGGTTAAACTTGATTTTTTTAAATGGAATTACCAAGTTTTTGTATTGCATCAAATGTAGGATTTGATTACCTTTCTAACGATATAACCAATGGTGTATTTAACTTTTATATATTTTTTGTATATAATTTAACAATTTCTAATAATTCAGTGTTTTTCAATCTTCAAATCCTCTTAGTAATTAGTAGGCCGTTAAAAGTTATAAAAATCAATTGAAATTATAAGATATTTCCCCAAGCAAAGCAAAACAAAAAATCAAAAAAACGGAAATCGCATATTTTCCAAGTTGAGTTAAAAACAATACAGTGAAAAAGACACCTTGCAAACAATTGTCAGTAACTCCAAAAACTAATTACGAGTAGTATTACTTACGCTTATCTAGTGCTGTTACGGTCAAATCACAAATGAACTACGAAAATCCGGGTTTGATAGAAGTGGATACTTGCATATCTTATAGTTTGGAGATAAACCTTTCCTTTCATTTCCTTTAGAGTGCATAGACTAAATTGTTTTTAGCGCATTTTTTAATAATTATAAAAAATCTTACTATAGGATTCCCACTAGGGCACAGTACCTATTCCAGTCTTGAGCGTACGCAGTCATATATAGTTGCAATAGCAGAATAAATTTTAGAATCATCAGCATTAAGCAGCGACTACCGCAACTAATGATTCTTTTCGGCAAATCATTAAAAAAATTTAAAATAACAGAGCACCCTAACTAGATCCTTGAGTTACTCCATAGGTGGCAGCTACAGGAGACCAAACGAAATTGTTATAATCACCTGTTGGCAAAGATTTTGCAAATAGCTCTTTAAGAGAAGTTGTAAAGAGGCATACAAAAAGTTATGATTTGTTAAGGTAATGTCATGAGAAATTGAATCAAAATCCTAGGTAAAATCAGTATACATACAATCTGTTTCGGTATATAACTGTAGTTTCCACTTTTCAGAGGCGTTGACTTTGGCATATGATTCTTTTTAAATTTCATGTTCATGTGTCTCAACAATATTATGGAATTTCGTCACAGAAAAAGAGCATTTGCTGACGGTGTTACTGCACTACTTCATTCTGACGTCAAATCCTGCACAGGAAGACTTGCGAAATCCTCCTTCAAAGACAACAAAGAAAGTGATTTCTGTGTCGCATCGTCCCTGGATGTGAAAAGTGGATCTACTGGGATAATCCAAAGCACTCTTGGGTTAACCCAGGACAAGCAATCCATCCACTTCGCATCCAAAGCGAGATGTCCATGGACACAAGACAATGCTCTGCATTCTTGTGAGACCAGAAAAGAGTGGCACAACATGAGATGATGAAACCTGGTCAAACGATCATAGGAGAAGTCTACCGAGAACAAATGATCCGTTTGAGCATGCACTGAAATATAAACGGTCGGAATACGACGTGAGACAGCACAAAGTCATGTCAAGGAAACCCTGCCCCATCCGATTACCATTTATTTCCGTCGATGGGTCACGGACTTTCAGAGCAGCGTTTCAGATCTTTTAAAGTTATCGATAAATAGGCCGATGGATGGATCGCCTAGAAAGAAGAGGAATTCTTCCGATCTGGAATCCGTACTTTACCTGAAATTATTTCGATTAATAAACTTTATTTGGTTCTTAACGCTAAAATTATTATTTTTTTCAAATTTTTAGATGTGTGTGGCATTTTAGGTCAAATGTACTGAGCAATTAAAATTTTAACTTTTGATAAAGCCATTTGTTTGTCATCATTTGAAGATATTGAATTGATACAAATACTAAGCATTGTGGACAATATTTTTCAATAAAGAAAATGGAGATCGACACATATTTAAAAAAAATATACAAATGCCATAAAAGAAAAATATATTGACTTTAGACAAATTTCATTAGATTTCTAACAAGTAATAAAATAGTGCCTTGTACATCATAGACACTTGAGGAAAGTAATATTTGTCTAAGGCGTCCCTAAGGTGTGTTGATCAAGTCACCCATCATCTTCTAGGTACCCTGTATAATTACTCGCATATTCATAACACGGTGTTGGTGTAGGTTCCTATTTCTTACTGTAATTTATAAGTCATACAGTAGGTAGATATATTAACTACTTGATTTCCCCCAGAATGTATTGTTTGATGCAAAAGGGCGGGGGTGACAAATTACTTACTAGGAATAGAAGTAGGTATCTAGTCAATAACATTAACTCCCTTTTTCAAAAAATGTACAGTTTATATTAAATCGAAATGTTTTCAAATAAAAACCAAGTTAAGAAGGTAGTTTGTGTTCACATACGTCCATTTTTATTTCACGTTCTGGTGTATTATTTTTGCCGAACATAATTAGACAACCCAAATATTTGCAATAATCTGATTATAAATGTCATACCCAAGTCGCCATCCCATATATTATTTAATACAAAGTTTCTAACTACCTCGTAAATGGAAACCATTTACCTATACTAATATCTGAATGAATTAGCAATAAACTGAGTATTATTTGAATTTGTGGCTAATAAAAATCTTCGACGGATACGTGGGGCTTGATTACACAAAATGCCCTAAGGGAACATAAATGACGATTTAGAAGGCAACCTTACGACGGTAATTATTATTTTCGAAACAAATGTATAGTGAAATGGCGTTCAGGTGATAATGAAGCTCATCTAAAAGATACTTTAGCCTTTTTAGCTGTCGAGTTTTAATTTGAATTTTTGAACGGTATTTGTTTAATTTTCCATTGTCACTTAGACTGTGATATGTTTATTCGCCTTATAAATAATGAGGTACACATTCTGAGAATATTTTTGAATTATTATGGTAATGCAAAAGGCGTATAGTGTTTGGAAATGTAAATTGACAGGAACGAAGACGAAATATATTCGTTTCGTGTAAGTGAGTGCAACGAAGGCTTAGTTTATTACCTGCTGGTCTAGCTAACCAATTATACGGTGTCTTCTCTGACAGCTTTAACGTTAATATACACGAGAATACCTTGTTAATATGTAATGGGCTTCGCCCGTCTGGAAATTGTTGAATGGGGTATTTAGGAGCTCTTATTTACAGTAACTATATTCACAGTGAGTGAGTTACTACCATGCCATTTTTTTCTTTATTATTCATAATTTGTGTAAATTCTACCGTACGTAACGTACACGTGAACGTACAGTTTATTACAGTGCGTTTTCATAAATTTGAAAGTTAGGTACTTTCTCTCCCGCCGGGAATTAATTCTCTACCAGAGACGCTTCTGTATACGGGTTCCAAATTTAAAAGAATGGAAATAACCACCATCTGATCTCGATGATATTCTCCAAACAAAAAATGGCTCTTAGATTTCTTCATTTGTTTCTATTTTTCTTTCTTTTCCCTTTTTTGTTTACCCCCCTGACCAGTGTCTATTCAACATGCTAAGGCTAACCTATTTCTCATTTTGTTATTTGTATGTATTTTTCTCACTTTCTCTTTTTGTTTGTGATGCCACCTTATCTTATGGTTTCATAACCCACCATACTTACACTTAAAGATAGAAAGGGAGTTGATAATGCATGACGTTCACAGATGTCCAAAGCACCCATTTACGCTAAGCGCTAAGGTCACCTGAAATTAATCTAAAAGGTTTAGGGAAACCGAACCTATTAATTTACTATCTGAGCATTTAAATTGGCCATGGTTCCGTCACAAATTAAAATACTGAACGCGAACCCGAACGCGAAAGTGAACCCAAATGGTTTTTGAATCCAAGAAGTGCAGAATGAGAGTGTATAGTTTTCATAGTGATAAAGAAATAATTGCAGGGGTTGAGAATAAACGGAGGTGTTGCAATAGGTAACTGATGATTACACGCTAGCCTTCTATTTCATGTATCGTGGGTTCGAATCTCGAAGTCAATAAAAAGTTTTGCATTTCTGTATTTGCCTCTCCGATTTAACTTGTCTTCTTGTCGTTAGAGGACATTTAGTTTGTCTTGCCTTTTCTATGTTAACCATTAAATTACCTTATATGGTCATGTATCAAATACTGCTCTAGTATTCGTCAGAGATAACTATCCGTAGCTTTGGCTTGGGTAAAATTTTGAAACTTGTGGCGTCTTCTAGCAACCTGCAATGGAATCGGTCGTATTAGATTCCCGAATTTGGGTGTTTGATATATTTTCCAATGGTCGAATTGATGTAATACTGAGCGGAAGCATCTTTAATCAATCGATCAACCGACAATTTGTTTTTGGACGTTCGGTTACAATTTTTTCCGAAATGGACTTTTAATACGGAAAACTCAAGCATTCCAAATCGTAAGTGTTTTCTTGTGCACGAATTGAGGTTACCGATGTTATTTTTTCTATTGTAGGGGAACAAATACCGACCATATAGTAAATTTTGGAGCCATTTGGGACGTATCCAGTTCTTTTCTTTTGTGTACTCTCTGAATAAGAGCTTAGCATCATTGTGGGTTTTAACGTAGTCGTAATCAGGTTACTTTTTTAGAGTCTTTGCAAGGGGGTTAATATTCAGCTGAATCCGGGGAAATAATCGGCCTACTGCAGATGAGTGTGCTGTAAAACATCCCGTAGAATCATTAAGATCTTAAGGGCAGCCGAACGTAGATCGTGAGAGAAATATGCCTGGAGCACAAGCTTTGTTATCTCCGTAGGAGTTATTTTTGGTTACACCAGGAACCTGTGGAATTGCCGAGACAATTTATCGTAAGCGGTGATGTACCTTCAACCTTTTTCTTTCTTTTTTTTGTTGTTAAGACCTAAATATCTATGAACCGTTTATTTCACCCACATATGTAAGTGGAAATTTTTACGTGTAATTAGTATGCTTGATGTTTATGACTGTTTAATTATCAAGTACGATTTACTCTAGAGAATTAATCACTTGTAAGATAAAGAGCTCGTTACTACGA
>NW_022170738.1:20085564-20212794 GCF_008802855.1 Photinus pyralis | reverse complement strand
GTGAAAACAACCCCTTTTTGCCAAAACCCATAAAACTACATATTACAGCTTAAAGTGAGTAAAATTTGGTTCAGGTGAGATGAGTAATGATTGTTAGAGGCTTTGGAACATTATTTCAGTATATTTCAACCCCTAAAAATCAACCGTTATTCTGGTTAAAAAAAGTATTTACCCTCAAAAAGTTAATTTATTATTGACGACAGGTTGTTCAGTGTGCATTTGTGCAATTTAGTTTTTCACGTTTCACACTTCTAGAATGTATTAATAATACGTAGGTAATTAGAGAAAAATGGGAAAGGGAACGGACCAATTTTAATTAGGGTAGTAATTAGGGGGTTGCTTGCCCTGATTTTTTCGCTGAAAAAAGTACGGATCTACCCTCGGATCTACCTTATTTTCATCGTACCTCACTTGATTTTTATGCAAAAATTTGTTTTTAAAAAACAAAAAGAAAGGATTGTTAAATACTTTAACAAATATTCTACAAGTTTTTCTCGAAAAATGCATAGTTTTGCCGTTGCTGGACTGTGAAACTCTCTAATTTAGCGTTTGACGAACAAGAGCTAACTTTTAACAAGCCACAACACGGTTCCTATTGGTCATACAATTATTAAAGGTCCATTTTCTTTATTTTTTTTAAACGCTACGATTTTGTTCTCCACAGTTTTTTTATAAAATGCATACTTTTCGAGTTTTTCACGAATAACCAATTAAAAACATTGATCTTTTTCAAGAAAAACTCATACTTTCGGTCGCGAATAACTGGAGAAGTATTACCTTTCCAAAAAAATTTTACATTTTGCTTAGAATTAATTTTTCTATCTATACCTGTATTAAAATTACAATAAAAAATGTCCAGCCCCGAGATGGGTTGGCAACCACCCCCAGGGCGCCCTTTGGAATGATATAGATTTTGATCCTTAGGCTATTCCTTATCTATTGTCAAAATTTCAAGTTAATGGATTCATTTTGAACAAATTGCCACGGCAAAACCTTCATTTTCTGAACTAAAAAGCTTTACACTAGCAAAAATACTTGTGGAGATGACCTTGGGTCGTCTGCTGACTGCTGGAGAGGTCGGGTGTAAACGACACAGACGAATATGTCCATTGGGTTCCTTTGTGGAAAGGGGGCGAGCTAGCATCCTGATTGCATTTTTATTGGTGTACCTCCCCAAACAATCGCAACAAGCAACAAGTATGAGCTCCATCCCAGATTGATAACAGGATCGCGAACCAACGAGGACGACCACCGCCGCTGGAGTTGGAGAATCGACGAGGGGTAGATTCTCCCCTCTCCCCCCGGTCACCGGTGAGTTACTTATGTAACTGTCAATTATAGCAGAATATCACTTATGCTGTTTATTTACGTGTCCCCTATTGTCAACTAGGCAAGTTAGTGAGACGAGTCCACTAAAGCGAATACTCCACCCCGATGCAGATGAATTACGTGGTATGTGAGCTTACTGTTAATTCTTAATGTACGATAATGCGTTCCCTATCAGTTAAATACCGACCCAACTTTACAAAAGGGAATATGACACCGACAATTGATGCATAATGAGCGATTTGAAGTTACGTGTCTTACGGTATCATTCCGTTTTTATAAACCACCATTAAATGGGAAAGTGTTGTTTGATTCATCAAATACACGTTTCAGTCGGATAATCTCCATAACATAAATTTATTTAATACGCTCATTATTGCTAACACGCTGTTTACATTTGAGTTTCGTCACGTTTAAGGTCATTATTCAAAAATAATTCTTCACAATGCCAAACCATGCATATCCATCTGATGTATGAGCCTTTATTTAATTCAACAGAGCCTCGTATTATTTTATGAATATAATCACCCCCAATCAATTATATTTAAATAATTGCGTGTGTATGCAAAGGATAATGGAGATCTCACGCGTTCGAAGTCTCGTTAAGTCAGAACTGATCCAAAAACGGTCTCGAGGCAAACATGAAATCGATTAAGGCATACGTATTACTTTACATACACCATTTATTTACGTAAAATTAAACGGACAACGTATTAAATACAACAATAAAAAATTATACGTTAATGTTTGTCTCTGACAACTTCATTCTTCCATATCTTGAGTACATATCTTATTTCAACCTGTGTAATATTTTATTCGACCATATTGTACCCCGCAGCTTATCTCACTATTTATCAGTACACCTACATCGCATGCGGCACCTGAACCCTTGAAATTAATTTCCAGAATCCGTTTAGACCGTTCGTAAGTCATTGTTGTGAGGTATTCTTAGTGCCGTCATAATATTCATATAAATATCTTATTATATACACACTATTCTTCTTGATTATGATGTATATTTTGATACCTCTGTTATCTCATACATAACTTACCTACCTAAGTATGATTGGACGCTCCTCATTTGAACATTGAACACCGTATAACCTGTTTCCTCGTTTCATTGTTGTGAAAATATATTATACTCGTGTAGGCATTATCGGGGGTTTTATCAAAATAAATGGTTGAAATGCAAATAAATGTTGGGCACGTTTGGCATTCATAATATGGCTTTTAATTATACCTACCTACGATAAAAAATATCATTCTTACATCCTTTTGCCTGGTGTTTTCAAACTGGGGTTGCATCTATTGCACATTGAATCATTATACCAACGAAACCATTTTAACATACAAATTAACGCAATTTGTCAACATTCATACTCCATATGCCCAATCTCATAAACCGAATGTTTAAATTTTATTGTGATCCGATCCTTAATTTACGTTTGAGTGAGCATTTTAGCAGATTTTAAAAAAAGGGCACCAATAAAAAAATGAAAAAAGGAGTAACTTTAGCGTATTTTCCATGAATGTGTACAAAGGAAAAGGCAAATAGGAAAATAAGGAGTCGTGGAAAATGACAAAATTTACCTTTGTACTTCGGGTCGCAACTTTATGAGCTCAAAAGGGCGCGTTCTATAAATCTGTAACGAACAACAACACAAACAAACACATAAAGGGGTAGTGAATCGCGGCGCCCATAAAATATTGCGATATAGCAGTGCTAACGCTAACGTCTGACAAGGAGGCAAATCTAATATTAAAACTGTAATTAATACTCCATAAGAGTAAATAATTCGAATGACTTTACGCTAGCAAAAGCAAAAGCAGTTACAATTCCGGAACAAATATCGAAATCGAATTCAATTTTTAAGATGGCGGCGGACCTTCACAAATGAATTTTCATTGCGCAATATTGAGAAAATCCAAAATTCGGCGGTTTCCACTCAGGAATATCGATGAATAAAGTACAATCAGATATGTAATAATAAAGAAAAGTGTAAACCAGAAGTAAGAAGTAAAAAACCTAAAGCTTGTAAAATATATTCGCGAAGTCGGAGAAGTGTTGAAAACAAAATAACAACAGAAAAACTTTACTACGGCCCGTGTAGCGCAGTTCAGTGGAAGCTCGACTGCGGTACAGGGTCCCTGGTTCGAATCCGGGTTCGGGCATGGATATTTGTAAATGTATAGTGGGTTGGGTTGGTAGAGCAGCCTCGGCTGAAACCCCGCCCACTTAAAAATAAAGGCAAAATAAAATAAAATAAAATGTTACACACACGGCCACAATATTCCCAAAAAAACAGACAAAAATTGTCTAGTAATAATAATGGCGTGTACGTTCTTTCAATAATGATCGAATATCGTTTAGAAGTGCGTGCACCGAAAGACCTTGAAAACTCTGCACGATCTCGGTCAGCGACACAAAGAAGGTATGTGATATTCTTATTTTTGTATTCAGTACCTACTTAGATTTATGGCAGAATTTTTTTACAGTTTTGATCAAAAGATAATTCTGGTCATATAAAAAAAGTGGTATCGATATCAAATACTGAATAATTGGATCAGAGACAACACTGAGTAATATTAGTGTGTAGCGAGGAGGGCCGGATTTTTTGAACCAAGACCACTGGCTTCCATATTATAAAAAGGTTAATCCTTGAAAGACTACACCAAAAGCGAAAATTCTTGGGTAAATTTTCTTGGACGAACTCTTCTGTGGTAGGGGGCGAGTTCACTCATAAAGTTTTCAAAAATCATCCAAAAATGTCTGTGATTGTAGAAAATAAATGTTGGATAGGCTCTGGCGCATATTACCAAAACCTTTGGCCTCGAATTAATATCGAAACTTAACGGCATGCCCAAAGAAACAATGTTATCAAGGTAATTCTTTCTTATTTCAATTTGCTTAGAATTTACCTGCAGGTTTGAAAAATTTCGTCGGCAAAGTTACAAAAGTAGTACATTCCACATTTTTTTGTTTTATTTAATCATCTTCTTTCGACTTCTAAAGTTATTAAGTAGGTAATATTCTTAAATTAATCAAAATGTCGGTAACAAAATCCAAAAACGTTTCGTAAATTAATCTCAGTTATTTAAAGTATTAACTATTCCTGTGTGGCTTAATTAATCTTTAATAAAGAAAAAAACTGCACCCACAATTTAGTCACATAAAAATGCGTACATAAATATCTACAAACCGAATGATTATTCATACTTAACGTATAAAGGAACGAAATGAAGGCAATTAAGAGGTAGTTGATAAATTATGGAAGCTTCATCTTAAGGGATTAGTTTCTATTGATACCTGGCATTATATCCTCTTTATACGTTTAAATTAAAATTATAAAATATTTCGCTACCGACTTTAATTTAATATAAACTCAAGCCAGTCACATATTGAAATAGTCGTAGGGAATTAAGTAATGGTAATTAATAAATAAATAGAAAATTAATTGCCAAAATTATTCTTTCTATTATTTCAGTGATATTTCTATCGAGATATAACAAGATAAATTAGATATATAAACTAATACATGCAGGTATATCGTTTTAAGTGCTAAGTCTAAACATATTTACATATATTATCATATTTTAGCTATGATTAAACAGTTTTCAAGTCTGCTGACGTCTTCATTCGTTTTATTCTCACTCAAATTTATATAAAGAATTTTCTTCATTTGTCTCGTAAAATCAGGATAATTTTTATGCATCCAAGTGTGACGCCCGCAGTCGTTTCCTTTATCGTGAAGAGGAGTGTGGTGTTAATTAACTGCTGTAATGGTCGAGTGAACTATAAGGCACGTGAATTGACTATGACGAAGATATAAACTAATTCCTCTGAAATTTAACATAAATACCTATCAGTTTGCTCTCGTGATATGATCCTAATCGCAAAATTACGCCCAACATTGCTCTAATTTCATACACAAAGATTTTTTCACTTTTGTATGCAGTCATTCAAACGTCTCACCGTTTAGGTGTACAAGTATCCATCAAAGATCATGATTCATGTTCATGGTGCTAATCCTGCAATGTAGGTGTCAAAAACACAACAGTTTTAAGAACCTGATGTGGAACGATAATTTAGAATGAGCAGTCATGCCCACCTTTTTAGTGCACCCTGTATTTTGAAACGGTTGAATTTTATCTTCCGATCATTGTATAAGTCTTGTTTAGTGGGAAGGAACTGTTGCTAAGAGATACGTAACATTGTAAGTTAGCCCATTAGCCCACATTTGAGAGCACTCTGAGGGATCCGTGCAAAAAACAAAAGCCTTTACTAAAATTTACCACAAATTTATTTACTTCATCTAACATACACACACACAAGCTAACCGCGGTTTTAATAAATCGATCTTAGTCGGCAATAAAATCAAAAAAATGTGTACAGTACCTTCACAAAAAACGCGTCCTATGAAGTTAAATACATCTGGCTTTGGTATATGGAGGCTGGCAAAGACTGATTCTTTTTTTTTTGACAGTATATAGTCGGGGCCACTTCGGGAGTGGGATAGTAGCTACTGTTCCCAAAGTCAAAGTTACAACTCGAATGAAACGGACTAAGAGACTTGCTCCAGTTCGGCGTATTATTAGAATCGCCGATGTTCCGCTTCCAACAAACATTGGTAATGTAAACAAAAATTCCAATGGTGACTCGACAGTAGCTCATTTTTGATCGCCTAGTATAATAAATACGAGTGGGCTTACAATTTCCGGAAATTTCAAACTCACGAGCTGTACTCGGCATGACAAATTAATTGAATAGGTACAGAATAAAATATCTCTGCGGTTTCTATTAAGCCTTACCTTCAATTCAACAAACGTCATCATTCATCTTCTGTGCTTTGTGACAATTTCACTGTGATTATAACTGTCATTGTCGTAAATCTCAAAACCAATTTTACTCTAATTCTAGAACTGTTAGCGAAAATCACTCATGTTTGATTTAGTTATATTGCACGAATAGAATTTAAGAATTTAGCTACGAGAATTAAAAAAAAGACGTGTATGATTACAATTAAGTACGTCATCAAAACTTTAATGCAATGGAACGAAATTTGAACGAAGTCTTCCAAGTGGTATTTCCGATCTGGAATTGCACCATCAGGAGTTTTTGAAAGTCACGGCTTTCAATCAGAATCGAAATTAGCTCTGCACGGACCGATTATAGAACCCTCCTTATGTTACCGATATACAAGAAGAGATTAAACGAAAGTCTCGTAATTTATGTATCTTATGGTTTTTATTGTGGGAATTGATGTTTAAAGTAATGCCGAGGAGCAACCCACATGACAAAATTGTGCAACATTAGCGTTTAATAAACGTTTAATGGTGACTTGTAACGTTAGCGTATAAGTACCATTAACTTACTATTAACGTCACCGCGACTGCTAATGTCCGCCTTCAAGAACGTTTCTCTAACGTCTAAATACCTACGTTTAGCAAACGTTACATCATATAACACTTTATAACATCAGCATTTAACGTTAATTGAACGTTTGAAACAAACGCCAATGCGATGTAACTCTCTTATGTTGTATAAACGTGGTACAAAAATGTTTATTAAACAATACTAAATTACGTTTATATCATCCTTATACATTGACGGTCGGTATTATAAAGTCATACTTACCTATGTTGTAAGCTAACAGTTTTGTTAAGGAATGTAATTGGATGTTTTTACAAATCATCAAATCAATCTTTGCAAAAACATCCAATCCATGCCTTAACAACACCGTTAGCTGACAACAAAGTTAAGTCTGACTTTATAATACCGGCCGTCAATGTACAAGGATGACATAAACGTAATTTAGTATTGTCACAGAATTTGCAGAAAGTGTACAATGTAAAAAAATTCAAATTCAAAATAATTCAAATAATTTTTTACCAAAAATTTAATGTATAAAAAATTATTTCATTCACATCAATCACTTCACAAAAATTGTTAAAAATGTCCCACCATTATGTTGAATGCACAGTTACACAAATATATTTTCATACCATCAAAAACTCATTCTAACATTACTGGTGTAATGTTCATTAGTTTCTTCCTCGATTGCATTTTGAAGTTTCTCAGTGATGTGCAGGCGATTTCGAAAAATATTGTATTTCAAAATCAGAAACAAAAAAATCTAACGGGGTTAAATCTGGAGAACCTGGTGACCACAATCCTCTGCTAATTAATCGATCATCGTAAAACTGTTATACGGCATCATGGAGTTACCCGGTATTTGTGAATGGAAAATACCTTGTAGGAAAACGTTGCATATAAGGAAATTCTTGATAGAATGGAATACGTCCGTCGTCCATGTCCCATCCTCTAGACTTGCACTTCGATAATGTTCCTTTAAGACGAACGCGTCATGTTTAGGTGAAAACGGCAGAGTGGAACTTGGAAGATTCTAAAAAAGTAAGGTACTTACACATCCATAAAATAATTTACGTCATTTACTTACTTTTACATACTGCTAATGCCTGGGAGGAGTCCTGATAGAACTGTTTGATTTAAAATAAAAAGGTGAGCGTATCCAAGGTGGAAAATACAAAGAGAAAATCAACAAGTAAAAATCGCCGTAAATGGATAGCTTATTCAGCTTATTTGTTGAAGTCATTGTCGTTCATCGTTGATGAATTAAACCACAATCGCCAATGTCTAAACCAAAAAACTCCACAATTTTTAAGCTCTTAATTCAAACTATCCTCACTTATTTTAAATCACATCAATCAATTCGCAGAAAACCAACATTCAACAAACATGTTAAACTGCAAATGAAGATAAACCTAGTGATGAGTCACCGACCAGCTATTTTTTTGTTGCGCAATGCCCAAAGGCACATTTTTAATATTACAAGAACGTTACTGTAACTTTGCAACTTAACAGTACCAAAATGTCGTTGTTGTAATGTTAAGCTTTTAAAAGTTGAACTAACGTAGTTATGTATGGTTCCGTCAACATACGCAAATAACATCACATTCCTCAACATTATAATGACATCGCAACAATGTTTTGCATAACAACGTTGTTAAAGTAATATTGGTATAACGTTAGCCTTCTAAATGTTATTTTAACGTAATAATGTCCCGTTCCAGCGACGCAAGTCCATAAGGTTACAATTTTTAACATTACAAAAACGTCGTAACCACGGTTTAGAAAGAAAAGCTATTCAAGTATCGTTGGTATAACGTTCATGTTTTGTTTAATTGAGTTGTTTCAAAATGCAACATTCGTTTAACGTTCCAAACGTTTTTTTAACATTGCTTGTCAAGTGGGAAGAAATACTTTAAGTTCACTTAAATGACAAAAATCTATAAATATATTCATCATAATTTATATCATTTACCTACACATGGATTAGGAATTATATTAGGATCTGCTTGATTTTAAGCTTGGCTACTTTATAGCGCGAGTAATTATCGTTGGAGATATATCGCTCTCGTTGCGTCCCTTAAGAAAGAGTTTCCGATAACCTTTTGGTTTTTATCAAGTCTTATCAAATGTCGATCTAATGAACTTATAAATACCGCCGCCGTCTGAACAGTGAACACACCCTATTAGTAACAGGTGTGTCATCCAGTCAGATGTAACACTTGTTTACCACATACCTGGAATAGAATGTTTAAAGCATTTATTTTATAAACCGAATAAGAATTTCAATAAACACAAAATGAATATCTTTCCTATTATCTTTAATACTTTTAATATACACATTTATATTGCACTTCATGTTGATATTGAAGTGTACATATAATGATTAGGTGGAAATCTATCACGTTTAATGTATACCTTGTATGTTTTTTACACGGTATAATAGACAACCCCGCATCTGATAAAATCTATACTCTTCGAAATGAATTATTTTGTTTAATTTAACAATCTGTATGTTTGAAAATATGGTAATTTAAATTTAGTAATCAATAAGAACATTAAGTTGAAATTAATGGAATTGCACACACTCGCATCTAAAAAAAACTTCCTAATTACAAACTATTTCTTCATCGACTACAATTTTATAACCTATTTCACCAGATTACCATAATTGCATGCCCAATAGCTAAAATTCGTGTTAAAGCACAGTATTTCTTTAAAAACCTGACAGCTTTTTATAAATGTAGGTGTTTTCGATTGTTCCTAGTTAACGTTTTTATCAAATTGTATGTGAATAGGCAGGGTATCCAATTCATTTAAATTTAAATCCTATACGGGCCTCGTTTAATTATTCATTCGTATCGTTCGTCCTTGTTGGCATATATCTGTACATAATAATTAATAAAGAGGGGTTAACGCCGGAAATAACGACGAACATAAATTAAAAAGCGTCTAACATTTTAATTTTCTTTGAATTGGTTTGCTGGTGTCGTAAGGATGAAGACGTTATTGAAGACATTTATTTTTTCCAGAATATCATTTATTCTATGATTTATAGCATTTTGTATTTGAATACCATGACACTGATTGCGCAATAACTTACGCTTTGAAGTGTAATTGCTTGAAATCAAATGAATAACAATTTTTATCGAAACCTACAAGCATCCTTTGGAAAGTTATTATTTCTTTAATAAAGAAAGAAAAATGCAAATACCGGCCACACCGTAATTAAACGAGGTGTGCGTTGATTATGCGATGGATAGAATTAATTTAATCATTGTTTTTGCATACGCAATTATTCAATATTCAACCTGCATGTTAAGCGTATTACAAATGTTAATATTAGTATCATAAATTGAATTCTGGCACCTAGACACTAGAATGGATGGCGGTTGGTACCTCAAATTCCCTACTTTCATAAATAACGCGGTCGCGTTCATCGAGGCTAATTGAATTGATAACATTACACTCTCCTTTTTAACGTAATTTATTACCTTATCTTCAAATTTTATTTGGACAAATTTATAATATGTGAATATCAACACTGATGATTTATGCCAACAGTAATAGACATTTGGTGGGTGCGGTTAACGGTTTTTTCCACCTTAATATGATCTTAATATGTTCTGCATTTGTCATTATTTCTTCAATTATAAATCAAATCCGGTAAATAAATCTTATCACGTAAAATCGATCTGAATTTCGATCCCCTCGAATTCGTGCATGTGAACTGCAGAAGTTCCAAGATCCAAAAATGGTTCTTTATACGAAGAATAAATCTTCAAAATTATAATAATACTATATTAATTAGTATATAATGGCATATAATATATTATTAATAATACCACTTCAGCATTCTATTATCAATAAAGTATATATGACTCGAACAAAAGAGAAAAGTCACTAATCTCTAAGATCCTCACTTAATCTTTTTACCCATTCTCATACAAACATTCTCCCCCGTTTTCTTTACTTAAGTATCTTTCGGTATATCTTTCAGTATTGAGCTGTTTTTCCTCCAATGTGTCCACTGTTCCCCAATTCAACTTCTTCACTATATCAATGCCATCGGTGTCTGTCCTTCAGCCTTTTTGCTGACGTTTTGATTGCATAGTTCTGTATTAGTTGCCATAGGGCCATCGATTCAATTGTCACCTTCACCTCTCTCTTGACTGCCCTCTCGTAAAATACAGTATATGAAATATTTTGCGGATTTTAGTATACGTTATTATAGGAATTTACAACGAAACACCACACAATTTAGAAAAATACAGTGATTTTCGAACAAAAATTACATTGATAGGTACTCAACCAAAAATATTTACCCAAAATCGTCCTGAAACCTTCATTTTCATGCCTACTTTCTGTCAGGAAATTTTAGTTTCCATGACAGAGGCAGATCAGACTAAGTTTCCTGCCGCTTGTCACTTTACTGGTCTCACCTATCACTTTACCGGCCGCATTGTCACTTTACCGGCCGCATTTTTGACATTTTCAAATGTCTATAGTGACTCCTGTCATCACTGACATTAATCAAAAGTTATATATAAAAATTGAAATTTTGTATTAAAAGACGATTTCGGGTAAAATTGAATACAAAACTCGTCAGTAAAATGTCATTACCTGACTCGGAAATTAAAGTACTCGGCCCCAAAGGTGCCTCGCACTTCAATATTTCCTCGCCAGTAATCTATCATTTTCCTGACTTTTATGTAAATAGCTATTAATATGTACTTGCAAAAATAAAACTGTTACACGTTACAAGACGTCGACATTTCACTTACTGGAAAGCTGGAGACAGTCTCCGTTTTACTGAACACAACTTGAAAGTGTCCGAAATGTCATGTACCCAGGTCGGTAACATTTATTATCTTATTTATTACCGTCACCCCTTATCATACGAGTTCTAGAAAGTAGGAATGTACAATTACCATTCTGATGTATGTGCCTTTTTCAGTAAAATTAAATATTTCAAACTACAATCTGAATAAAACAATTTATACACAAAAATAGAACCAAATTTTGTGCCTAATCCTTTTTAAAAATAAGTTTGAGATAATCCAAAAAACCCATAATGCATGTCCCAAAAGTCACGTGATACCTAATTCAGGTGCAAGTAGCAAGATGTGTGCAGTAAGCAATCATCAGGAGGAGCAACGATAAAGGCCCAAGGAGTAATGATAAAAAAACTGCAAATAATCGAAAACCAATTGTTAAGAGCACGTGATTAAATCCAAAAATTAAAAATCGAAAGCCGAAGCTGGAAGGTTGAAGATCGAAGTTGAAATCTTGTTGATTTTTTTGTTGGAGAATAATTGTGACATGATTACAAATAAATGATAATTTATTGCCCAAGAATCATAGGTCAAGGATCAAGGATTGCGGATCAAAAAACAAATAACCAGGATAAGGATGCCTGGAGTAAGGTTTGTAGGTTGAGAACCGGTGCGAACCGAGCTACGAGTGCCGAGAGTCAAGGATAAAGGATTGGGGATGAAAGGTCAAATATCAAAGACAATGGACCAAGGATAAAAGATAAATGACAATAGAGTAATAGCCAATGTTCCCAAAATGGAACCAAACACGACGAACACAAATCACAGCCAAACTAACGAATTATTACGCACATACAACGCAAGTAACATGCAACCGTAACAAATCGTAAAAGGAGTGACGTCACGTCTCATTTAGTTATTTATTTATTTGCATGCTTTACAACAGGTTACCCGATTATAGGAAAGCAATTTTAAAGATAACATTAAGTATAACAAAGTAAGTATAACAAAATACCAAAAGAATTCCTATTCTAACTCAGGTTAATATTAAGCAAAGCTAAATTATGATTATAAAATTACAAAAAATGATTTGCACCAGATTTTTGGGGTTGACAGCATTCCCATGGAGTAACTTGTACAGACAGTTAAGCTGGGCAAGTTCGTGTCTCTTTTTAACACAATCCATATTAAAAGATGACACCAATTCAGTGTACGGAATTAGATACATCTATTGCCCGTGTAACCTTGCGAGGCGTGTTTGGCGGGTACTTTGTTTGAATGTTAGCAGAAAATTGTTGAAGGAACGCTTAAGATTTTTTTTAACACGTTACTCTATCTACGTGTCCTTCGCTTCCGTACAGTTAAAAAAAATGTATAGCAAATTTCCTTTGAAATGATTTGAGAGTAACCACGAAATATAAAATAAAGATGTTAATTGCTTTTTATATTATGGATTTTAAGAAATATAATAAATATATTTATTAGTTTCCAGTATTGTTTGTATTTACGGTGATAGTTTCTAAAACGGAAATTATCCTGAACACTTTAATGCGCGTTTTAAAATGTTTCCGACGGCATCCGTTAGAAAGTGCTAGTAGCACAAGTAGTAACTAGCGAATTTTTTTTGCGTTCTACGGTATATACATACCCTGCGATAAACTACAGATGACCAACAGGTTCTTGCAAAATCGTCCAGTAGTCCTAGCTAGTCTCTTCATCTGTCACTACTTCTTGACGCCTCAAGCTTTCACGCGCTTTAAGAAAGTCAGGACCGTATTCGGGGACCACTCTCCCACGTACAAAACCAAAAAAATTAAGACCATATTGGAACGTACCGTTACTATACCTGTAACAACAGTTCAGAAGAGACCGGCGGTGCGAAAATATTGTGAGATATGGATCCAATTTTCCAGGAAAATCCGGAACAAGTAGGTTCTGATCAACTGCCTCATCTCCAAGTTGTGGCCTGTGAATGATTCCAATTCTTATATTATTTTGAATGGGACGCGGAGCTCGATATAGAAATATATTCAAAACATTATAACAATCATGCTGTTTTTATGGAAACGACCACGGCGGCAGACCTAAGCTTGCTATTTTTTAAATAATTTTTTTTAATTTTAGGCATTGCAAAATGATCGATAGCAATTCGAATTTTGAGCGTTAGTGTCCTCAGACTTCAGAGACGAAAATAATTGTTTTCCCAGTTCCTCTTGATATAGTCCGTAGTTGGTATGTTTTAATGGTAAGCAACGCCGATGGACAAGATTATTTTGCAATGTGGATCGGCTCAACGCTGCCATAATATTGTCAAATGGATGATGGGAACTAAACGGCCGATGAAAATTAATATTCCCAAAGCAACTGTAGTAGTGGCCTGAATTTTGTTTCAATTGTAAGCATTGTGCTGGTACTTATACCCTATTATATAATATCTATGCTAATACGAAAAATCTACGGAGCAAACGAAACCCAATATTGACGTTTTAATAATCTTGATAGCATCTTAAAAAGTACACTTTATTACGGTCACAACGAACCAAAAATGTAATCTTTAATTTATATCGGGAAGAAATCTAATGGACAAAAAATAATTCTAAACACCAAATTTGACATTCAAAATATCCGTTTACAATTTTATCGATTGAAGATTGAAATTAATATAAATAATATCCTTCTGCATATTTACAAAATACGTGAAATAGCTTGTAAATTTCGCACTTTATATTTACTATTATTAGACGATGTGGGTAGACGGTTATATATTCAACGTAATGTAATATACGTTAGCGAGTCGAGGATATTAAGAATTATTTGATGTGATGTCTTCCTTATGTACCTATTTAACTATTATATTCTACCTACTTCTCCCCCAGAAAATCTGTTGCATTGTAGGAATATATTCTGTTCGGACCCCCGCTGGCTACCTTGAAGTGATAATATAGTTTTTACAGCGCTCGAACAGCCTAGGAGTGGCAAGTCTGTTGTACGAGCATTAAAATATTTAATTTCCATTTAATCGAGATTTTACATCAATAAAAAACGCATAAATTGTCTTGATATATGTGACTTTTGGTTTGTGTACTACCTGTTCAAATACGCACGAAAGTATTCTTTATTGATATATTAACATACTTCACTTGCTTGCAGCATATATAATCGCGTCTGAAAGGGGACAGTTTTTTTTTGTAACCAATTTATACGAATTTATTACCACAAATCCTTATTGGTTATAAATCAAAACGAATGATAATGATAATGTAAATTATACAGCAATTCTAATTAACATCGAAATTAAGAAGGAATGAGGTCTTTGAAACCATAAATATAATTCTATTAATGTTTAACGTGTATTAGAGATTTATTTTAATTTAACCATGCATAATTTACATAAATATTCATACGTCCGTTTATATCAAAACCAACACAAAGTTCACACCATCTTGGGCATCGAAAAAATTGTATTTCATAAATAATATCAACACTATACCAAATACAACTTGAAAGATGACTGTGATTAGGTCGAACAAATTTTATTTGAAGCTATTGGTTGATGGTAAGTTTAGGCGGTGAATCGACATCGGTTCCGATGCAAATTGGTATTAGAGAACAGGTTTTAAGAAAGAACGAGTAATACAAAAACAATCATATTTTTAATACCTACTCATTTAAAACGTAATGAGTTTTAGTAAGATTCAAGATCAGTGTTCAAGCACATTATTTAAGACCCTGCACCTACAGAAAATGTTTCATAGAATAATAACGCTCAAAAGTGAAACAAATGGGTCTTAAATCCCATTTTAAGTAACTACGGCAACATTGTTATATTTCCATGCATCACACCTAACTAGAAGCCTAGAAATTTAATAGAAAATTGAAGGACAACTCCCTTACGTTAAAGAAAATCTCGAAGAAAATTGTAATATCACACGATTAAATGCAAAAAATTAAGGTAGGTAAATATAAACAAATCAAACAAATTTTACAAACTTTGGCGCTTTGGCACTTCACTTATGACGGCCATGCACGTAACCAAATCCCAAATTATAATTTTTTCATAACTAATTCCCGCCTTGCACTCAAAAAAAGTGGGATGCATATCTTTCATCCCATTTAATCTAAATCCTTGCAATTGCGACTATTTCACCAACATATTCTGAATGTGATGACAACTTCAACCACTTAAATTACACATCCAAATTTGAAATCCTGTCTTAATTTGAGTTTTCCTTCAACTTTAACAATCTCGTGTTACCGTCCACAGTTTAAAGTCAAATGAACGTGTAAACAAATATAGCAAACGAGCTGCTGGCCCTGGGTATGGCTATAACAAGCGCAAAACCATATTTTATACTCCCGCCTATGTATCCGATTTCATTTAAATACCTTCATAACTAAAAAAAGCGTTAAGTTAAGCCTTTCGTTTTGACCTACATTACCAATTCAAGAACTTCGAGATCCGATCTACAAATTTGATAAAGAATCCACCTACAAAATTTAATCGTGATCGGTCCATTCGTTATCGAGATATCGTGCTAACGGACAGACGGACAGACCGCAAAATTATAAACTCGATAGGAGCTCGTTAATAATGGCTTTCTCTTATCTACACCAGTGATGTCTATTTTCTCAAATTCTAATCAAAGGGAAGTACGTTTCAGATTAAGTTACACATTGTCTACACAAGTGGTAACAAAAACCACAGGTTGCCGATTTTGATTTTTCTTTTCAAATTTCAGTTTTGGATCACGTTGCAGCATTTCCAACAACTACACGATTTTAACTTTTTTATCTATTACTGCCCGAGTTGAAAATAGAAGGTTAAAATATTTGATTTAAAGTAAGGTGCAGTGAATCCGCCGTTTGCAACCGTCCCCGCCAAGATATTTCAATTATTTTTGTTGGGCCCGAAAGCTCTTGTCATTTAGAAGAATTATTAATATTTTAGAATTTCAGACACGTTAAACCATATTTGCAAGTTTTTGTTTCCTATGGTAATTTAAAACAGGCATAAAAACTGCAAAGCCGTGCAGGTTTACGCCGCTACCAGGTTGATAAGAGACCGATAGGCCGACATGACAAATTCCAATGGACAATAGGACTACCGATTTTAAATATTTCAATCCGGCCAATTGAGTAAGTGAAATTAATAGTAGCTAAATAAATGTGTTGCAGTAAAGATCATCCCGCATAGTCATGTGGGGTATCAAAAGAAACGCTCTTAATGAAATTAAATGCTAAGACTCATTACAGGGTGGAAAAACCGTCGATCCCTCCATGGGATAGCCGAATTTTATAAAAGGTAAAGCAATTGTTTCGAGGAGATCTTTCTGCCTTTTGCATCTTTGCAACTTACGTTTGTAAGTACCGGAATTTTTGAGATTTTTTTTGTTTTTGGCGTTTAACCGAGTACCTAATATGTTTATATTTGATTATTTACAAATTACGTTTCGTATGTACCGTAATTTTGAGCTTTTCCTTACATTTATTTTGCATTCATATCGTTTAATTTTTGCTTTTACATAAGTTTATGGCACTTTTGCTTTTTCTTGCACAGTAATCTATACCGCTGGGTTTAATTACAAGGTAAGTTTTTTGTTACTTTCCGTTGCATTAATTATAAAAGGAGGCTTCGCTTTCCTTCATTTGCTATTCCGTAGATACCGCTACCGAATCCTATTATTTACTTTTCCCGATTAGGGAAATTGCAGCGCGCTTTAACTTTGTTTTAGCATTTAGCAACACATCTGCATGTGTTAGTCATGACCTCCCTCGCTACCGGGCAAAGTGGCAAGTTCCATGTCGCTTAGCATAGGTACATTCCTGCATAAATGTGTAAATTCCCAAAACAATCTGGAAACTTTGCACTTTGTATCCATTTGTTGTGTAAATTAATTAAAAAGAAATTGATCCATGGGTAAGATAACCGTCACTAAATTCATATCTATATACTCTCAAAGGTGTCTTACCTAATGACACAGATAAAAATACCCATATTATCTGTGCTAATGAATAATGATAAGCAAACACAATGGAAAATCGGAACATTTTCTAACAGATTAGATTATTCGTTGAAATCCAAATATAGGGTTGCTGGTGATATATTGCAAATAAACACTTAATTTACTTTCGTAAATCACGAAAAACCTACAAAAGATAAGGCAGGTATAAAAGCAGGAAGCAAATTGTTATCCACAGTTCATTCAAAATGAAGTTGTTAGCTATTACAGTCGTCTGCCTTGCCGTTGCCTGCAATGCTCAAAGTAAGTTCTTCTGTATAGATTTTAACAAATTGATGTGAATTTTTTCAGAATATAAGCGTTGCCGCGCCGAAAAATGCGACGAATCGACGATCTAGAGGTACAAAGACAACAGTTGATCAAGTTTCCTTTCGGGTGTCTCAATTCGTCCCCAGGACAAATTTAACAAGTGCACCAAACAAATTGAGGTACGCCACGATAAGGGATGCGATAAATGCGACGATGCCGCACTGAAGAACAGCATTGATCAACTTCAAAAAATTAACTTCAAATGCTTCCGCACAAGATTCTTGGGCTACTTCAACGATCAACTCGGCTCAAACGATTGGGATAACGATAAATGTCCGGGGCCCAAATTGAATAAGTACTTCCAAGATGCTTATGACAACCTTCCAGACGTTTAAATACAGTTTCCATTAAACATTAATTTTATCTCTCATTGTATTCTAATTAAAGGTCTCAACGAAAGGAACCTTTTTTTCTGTCTTATCAAAGTACGGCGTGGAGGGGGAGTAGAACTAGTTTTATCCTTCATGGCCATGCTGGTACTCTAATGAAAGGTCTCAACGAATGGAATTAATTTCTACCAACCATAGCCCTCCTCCTCGACCTCTTATCGTGATCGGGTATATTCCCTTCTATCTCAAGAACGGATTGTCGGAAGAGGTACTCACAAAGGGCGATTGAGAAATATATCCATTGGTGATGTCATAACAAAAGCTATTTCGGTTAAAAAAAATGCGCTTTATCTGCACAAGCGCTGTGCACAATTTATACGTGTTTCTACTTTATTTCCTAGCCCAAATGTCTTCCGTGCGCTGTCCCAGTTTCCGAAATTTCACATTCATATTATACCTACCACCAATGTTTCTTTGTAATCGTTTCTCTAACCCATTTTTGTTCATTTGGATTTCTACAGTCTCTTATACAGGCTGTTTCAAAAAAAAGATCCGATATTTTATTCCCGTATAGTACTCATATAAACTAAGTGAGATACAGAGTTGATTTTCTGCCTTCATGTAGTACATTTGACTTAAGTGCTCGAATTGTGTGCAAATGGAAGGAGGACACATAAAGCATCCTTTTAAAGTATTTTAATTTTTACGTATTAAGAAACTTCACTGTTCGTTTGTTTTTTATAATGTAATTTGTTGAAGAGATATAAATAATTAATACACATAAATTAAGACACAACATTACCTCTTATCTCTGAAACACTTAATTTAGGGACCTGTGTTTATTAAGACTTTGGCTTCTTCTGATGAGTACTGTTGAGGCCTACGATACTTAGGTACAGGCCGGAGTTAAAAGTTAAGGACACATTAAATACGTTACGGCTTATGTCTATAACGGATTTTCTAATCCGTGCGCGGCTCCACTATTTATTTTTTAGTCCGGATCCGTTTAGCACATAGCCCGAAATTACAATGAGAGCTGGTCAATGGTACAGGCAATTAAATTATGGTGACGCCACCAAACAAAACGTTTGGGTGCAGGAAAAGGTAACCATCACTCTCAAGTGCTGGCCAAGGATCAAGGAAATGGAAAAACTGAATACAATTAAATCTAACACTATTTTTAAAATTTGGTTTTGCGCATGCGCAATGGCAACTTTCTTATTTATGAAAGCAGTTAAACGAAATATCATATGTAGGCGCCTTGAATGAAACTAAAACTAATACCGGTTTCAAAATTACTGTTAACGCATGCTGTATGTTTTAGTTATGAAGGTATTCAATGAAATTTCTAATGTAGATAATGCGCAATGCTATTTACGAAAGCGTTTATAAACAGTTCCATATGTAGACACTTCAAATAAAAGTAAAACTAATGCCAATTTGAAAATTTGTATGTATTTGTATACGCTCCACTATTTTTCATTAAACTGTATAGACTTCAACGGTAGGCGGCTCATTTGAAAGAGAATGGGGTAAGAATCTCGTGCTTACCGGTATTTTTTTCTGGTCTTAGCATTAATAAGGAGGAAAAAACGCTCTCGTCATTTATGTTTGCATAATGACTTTTTAAACTTGTATCTTAATATGGAGATGTAATTAGAAACTACAAACTACCCTTATTTTTCAGTGTGTAATCCAACGCTAATCAGAAAAAGGGGGTTCTCAGTTAAAAAAGTTTTCGCATTTTAAAAACTGCAAGATGCCTTACTGCTACATCAACAGTTACTACATTTATGAGGTACGGCATATGCAACAGACGTAAGAAAAAAATATAAATTATGACACTTCATTGAGATTAATGAAGAAGACAACTTCTGATATAACCGGAAATGGTACAGAATTTTATGCAGCAAGCGGTCTCATTACAAGAAATCACATCTACAGTCGATTACGTACTTGCTACCACAAACCATCTAATTGCTCTGGGAGGTTTTGCTTAATTCACAAGCAGGATCATGTTGTGTTAATTAGGTACTATACAAATAACAAGTAACCGTTATTGCGCTAATTTAAATTACGGATTAGCTATAGGTACTTGTGCATAAGTAAAGAATAATTGCCCACGGATTTTCGCTTCCTGTCCCTAAAAAAAACGAAGGGGAAAAATTTAAATTTTTTTCTAGCGACTAGAATGATTCGTTTATAACTTATCATTGTGCAGAAATAATGAGCAAAAATGATTCGCTAAGCAGAACTACTATACCAAATGTGTTCAATAGTAATTAATTAACGTTTATTGATCTCCTGTCATGTCAGCTATTTAAAATGTTACAGGAAAGTTTCTTAAGTTAATTTACAACTGATTGTACTTTTTAATCTGATTCCACTTGTGCCTACCTATCTCAATAGTACAATTTCCTAAAGGCAGTAACCGTTTACTGATAATTACCAGAAAGTTTAACAAACTGACAGTTCCATTTATAATTTATTATCTTTGTATAACTGCCATTTAAAAAGATTTATTATTTAACTTACTCCAATTTATATAAATGATAATTAATTACACCAACCTTACAGTCATGCTTTTTTCCTCGCACTTTGCGGCAAGAACTCTGCTCGCGTGTGTTACATATCATATCTACCTACGTTATTAATACCTAGAGGCATTACCTTAGTTGAACAAGTTTCAAACACAAAAAACCGAGGTAAGTACTTCGGCTGTAAACACGAATGCTAATTGTTTTACCATTAGCCTAATTTCTAGAAAATGAAACGTCACCAATTATTAACGAAAAAAGGCAAAAAATAAAAAATAATGAATTTGAACATTAGTGAGAATAAGTTATTAAGGACTTGAAGAACCGTTTAGATGAAAGTGAATCAAAATAACTTAATAAGGAATTTTAAAAAATTGCCACAATTGCGCTGTAAGAAAAAACCTTCAAGTGGGTTATTACAAGTACCATATTGATTTCAATAAAAATGGCAAAACATAACAGATCACTTTTAATGAAAGTGCTATTTTGATGAAACCAGGAACTGGTTCAAATTAGTACAAAATCAATCATCAAGTTTTCGATTTGTTTATTTACTAGTAGTCCCGGCGAACTTCGTACCACTTTTGGGAAATTCCGTTTTTTTTTCCGTACCGGGAAAGCTCTTTCAGATCACACCTTCCATGAGACCTACGTTCTAAATATCAAGTCTCTTTTTTACTGAAAAAGTAAAATCCTTTTTTTTTCCCGTTCCCCTGGGAATTTCGCAAGTATTTTACTAACTCAGAAACTTTCGCGGACATACGTCCAATCATTCCCCAATGGTTTATGGCAATATAAATAGGCATGAGAAACAGACAGATAGACAAGCATTCACTTTTATTTATCTAGATAATAGCAGATTCGGCGAACGTTGTATTTCCTGTCCCAGCAAACCTCATATATAGGACATGCATATTTTCATACAAAGCCATTACAGTGTGCACATTTTAATTTATTTGAGGTTTTATGGATTAAGAGATGCCGTTTCAGGACATGGTGGTGATGTGTTGCAAATTCACACTGTGCACATTTTAAGTCCTTTGAAGGGTTGCGTGTTAAGAGATGTCGTTTCAGAACATGTTGAAAATTTGTTGCAAAATTGAAATGTGTACACCTTAAATCTATTGAAGTAATTATTTTTAAGCGGCAAGAGTTTATTGGTCATTCATTATTACACTCTGCGTGGTTGACTGTTAGTCGAAATCGCGAATAACCTCTATACCTATCACTTTTAATTTAATAAAAATAAATAAATAAATAAATAAATAAATAAATAAATAAATAAATAAATAAATAAATAAATAAATAAATAAATAAATAAATAAATAAATAAATAAATAAATAAATAAATAAATAAATAAATAAAGGTTTTATGGTACAAGGTCGTGGCCCGGGATTTTCCTGTGGTGTAAATAAGAAGTAGCCTTGTTTGTGGTGCAAGGTCGTTCAAAACGAAAAAAAAAGGTGACTGTAATGAGATTCTCAGTTGTTAGATATATGCAATTTCTTCATATTATAATTATTGCAAAGAAAAATTAGTGAAATGTTGAATAGGTATAATAGGTAAGGGTGCTTTACTTCCGTATAAGTTAAAAAATCCGAGTGAAAAGGAAGCGGGGGAGGAAAGAAATGCAGTACTGCAAACCGAAGCTACCCTTAAAAAAATTTCAAATTTTGTAAAATTTTACAAAAAAGAAAAGCTAAGCGTACAATTCAAAACAAAAAAGGCTTTCGGATGTGAACTGCAATCCGTACCTTTAATTATACTATGGTTATTGAGATCAGTCGTAAAAAAGTGTGGAATGCGGAAACGGGAAAAGAGTTAAAATCGAAACTTCTGATACAGCGCTCAAAGCAAAAGAGGAGGTCCATTTGGGAAGTCATTGTGTTATAATAGCACCGTTTTATGCAAATGCAATATCGAAAATTAGGCATTCTCCCGCTGATGTAAGTCGACACGAACCCAAAAATATATTAATATGTTAATCTTCAGAAAATAATGATCACATGAACGCTACAAAATGTTATAAAACTGATTATTAATGATCCGTGCCTCAGAATAACGACTTTATAATTAATTGATATGTAAGACTGATAAACTTCAATTTTTATTACTAATACAGTTATTGGATGGAAGCCGTTCATATAGATATCTCGTTATGTTTGTAAGCAGTGAGGAAAAGAGCAGTACCCACTTATTTTACTGTGTTGTAAAAATGATTGTGCGATTGCCTAAAGTTGATAGGTTGAAGATAATTATGTAAATAAGGTCGTGATTATATAATTACCATGAAATATCAATTAATGTGTCAGTGTATAATATGAACGTTTATAGTATTAGGCACCTAACTAAAGATAAATAAAAATTATCCTAGCGACTTTTATTGAAGTTAAATTTGAGAACATATTCAAAATAGAATAATTTTTGTGCTACATAATTTTTAGCGCCGCCGTACCGACGCAGCAGGCGTTCGTCCTAACGAACTCCTGCTGAGTTTTAAACATCTGTCGCTATGGTATCCTAGTTGGTAGACATCTTCATCAGGACGTGGCAGGAGAATTATAAATACAGCGAGCATAACGCGAAGATATTACTCGTTAAATTTTTCAGAGGCTACTTTTAAAGAATGCATGTGAGTGGGTGTTTTGATAAACGTATGCCTTACATCCATAGTAACATTTACGCTCTTTATGTCTTACGCTTTTCATCCTTAGCGTATTGTTCAAATAAATGATCCTTTACGATGTGCAAATTTATTTACACCGACTTTGTAAGATTTGTTTTTTTATACTGAACTAGGTAACCATTAAGTTCTGCTGTATTTCCATGCCTCTCATTACAACTAATTCAGGATTCAGATTTACTCAAAAAGATGAAATGAGGTGATTACCCGCAGAATAATTTCGATTTAGCACAAATGGATAGACTAGTGTAGTCCTTCCTGTTTTCCATAGCGAATTCCTCTCGGGAACTCTGGAGAAAATTCAATATCACAAAAATACCACAATTTACTATATCTCCTTTAATTTCACCATGAATTATTATTATGAAATAGCACTTTGGATAGAAGATTATTTTTTACGTCAGAAGGGAAGATGTTCAACTGTCATTCTTATTATAGTTTTTTTTAATTTTTATTTTACAAACTACTACTCGACTTATAATATTCGACATTTCCGCACGTGACAGTTTGATCTTGACTTCTCAATTTTCAAAATGCAAAATCTTCATGATCAAAACCGAGATCAAAACTGAATAACTTGAATGTCCCCCTTTCTTTCTTTCTTCAATTCACCTTTTATGAAAAAAAACAATTTTATTTAAAAATGCCCTAACAATGATATAAAAAGTAATAAACTTTAACAAAAGAACACACCTGCAAATTTAACACAATTTAAACGTCTCATCAAATTAAATAAAGCAATCATTTTGCCCTAGATTTTGCCAGTCCATTTGCTCCACATTATTCTAATCAAGGACGCAACCATGAATGGCGTGACAAGTTCTTCTCAAAAACATCTTACATCTTAAAACTATGCGTACTATCACAGCAATATACTTTTTACGGTGAACTGCCGTAGAAGTGGTCAATTGTCAGACGTAATCGTCAATAAATTGGTCATTTTTGTCGATAGATGTTTTTTGTGGACTTATAGGTACGTCCCAAATTACAGTAAATTAAAAAAACTGGAAAACACCGATTTAAAAAAATAATTGATATCTTTTTAATTGTAAAAATTATTGCATAAAATTTCCAAACTTTGCTAAGATAAAATAAAATAAATGAAATTCAAGATAGAGGTCACTAACGTTTGAATAGCCACTTTCTGACGACCTCACGCAAACGCAATTGCCATAGTCCTCCGTGTTGTAAGATTCAATTGGCTCCCTAAAACGGGGTTGTTTAAATTTATTGGAGGCATCATTTTAGTGTGTATGCCAGGGTATTGCATTTTTAGGGGATTTTTTGAAAGAAAAAGATCCTCCATATGTGACGATTTTGTTCGTTTGTCTTTCTATCCGTTTGTCCCTCGTTTAACTCGAGAACGAAAAGAGACAGCGATGTCAAACCTTCGCCAATCCATTTCTACGAGTTTATGGATCAATGCTATTTAATACGAGCCGGATTAAAAGTCTGGTTGGCAAATGATTCCCCTACTCGTTTGCGATGCAAAAAGGGGACGATTTTTTTGTAAATTTGGACCTGTGGAATCCAAAAAAATGTATAACCACCATGATCCTACAACCAGAAATTAAAAATTTAAAGAGAATATAACGCTAGGGCCTTACCTTTTCCTTTGAGACCTGTCAAGGACAAGAACTGGCACAGGTCGACAAAAAGGGGACGATTTTTTTGTAAATTTGGACCTGTCAAATTCAAAAAATGTATAACCACCATGATCTGACAACCAGAAACAGAAAATTCAGAGAGAATATAACGCTATAGAATCACATCGTCGCCGTCACACAAAATCGGATGATCTCGTTTAGCTTCTAAACAAGTTTATATATTTCTTTGTCGTATTGATTCCTAGCCATCGTCTCAGATTAAGTCAAAAGGAGAATCAACTAATAATAGCCTTAATTGGAGGATAAATATAAAAAATACGAACACAAGACTTGCAGAAACTATTTTAAAAAGTTATGCTAGTAAAGTCTTCCTTGGCCTGGTTGCGCTACGTTCGTTCACAAGCGAAAGAAATGATCCACATTATTGAAAAGTTTTCTCTGACACAGCCATAAAATGAAAGATTAACGGCGAGGACGTATCTATACCACACAACGATAAATTTGGTTTTAAGTATTTAATATTTCTCTCCTTCAAAAAGAAATTCCCGACGACAAGCAAACCTTTATTGGCAATATATGTTTACAAAAACAATTAATACGTAATAATCATACTTTTATTACAATTCTCGTGTAACCTATAATGTTATTTCCTTCAGTCAAATGAAGTGTCACGAGTCATAAATCAGAAAACTTATTACCTTTGGAGTATAAATGTTGTCAAACAACTTTAAACGTGCCCTTGTTTCAAAGACGTGCCGAAATAGCAAAATTATACAAACAGGGGCATTGATTTCTATTAAAGAAAAAAAAGAAAAATGATTTCAATTTAAATCTATCTTGGCACCGGAAGGATCATTACGTACAGCATAAATTACAATCTGATTTAAACCTTAGCGTTATGGGTAATGAAGTATTGTTCAAACGCATAATTTAAATTATCGTTCTTCTAAAATTGTTATAAGTAATAATATCTAATCAACCGTCATTTGAAATGAAGCGGTAAATAAGTTGAATAATTAACTGTTTTCATATTCTCCATTTTACTTGGCATTCGGTAACTGATAATCTTAAGTATACAAATTGAGTTTTAATATTAATTACCTATGTGCCAAATTAGGAGCAAAGGTTTTTTTACTTTTTTTAAACCGAGGAAACGTGAACCAGTAGCCGCTGTAAATTAAGGTTGACCCTAACACAAAGCTTCACGGAAAACTCGTCTCTATTTTTGACAATATAAAACTCCAAGTAAGTGACCCTGATCCGTCAATCCTATAAAGTCGCAGTACAGAGATACGTCGCTTTCCTAAGAGACAGTATCGCAATATAGTCGTCATGTAAATTCCGCCACGTTGTTGGGGAGAACCTACTGGAGTACTCTATCAACATACCTCCGCCATTAAACTATTAAACTGACTATTGTTGGTTACTATAGTGTTCATCATCAGTGCCATGTGCAAATTTGAAACAGTGCCGGAAGTGGAGTTTGCCCTTTTCAAAAGAAGTTGAATGTTTTTTGTGACGTTGAAGGGTAGGACCTACTAAATTAAGGGGTGGTTAGTATTTTTTATTTCGGCAATTTCTGAATCACATGTTGAAATTATGAATTCAAAAAATGTATGACGTCATCTGTCTCATAGCAATAATCGGGTCAGAAAATTCCACGCAGATCGTCCAATGAATTAACCAACAAATTCTTGGGGTGGTTACACACAAGATTGTAAGTATTAAGTACGCCACTGGTCGCAAATTTTAAGTGCGTAAATTGGCAGCAAACTTTTTATAATTTTGGATACCATAAAAAATTTTAAAAAAACGTTTGGAAAATGAGAGTACATTCAGTGATTCAGACATAATTTCCACCCTGTATATTTGGAAATATCTTTCATACAGTTGTGTTTCATGTATAGGTGTGTCAATAATAAGTTCTTACTCCTTAAATCAAATTGATGAATCTTAAAAGTAGGCAAAGGTAAAAGAGGGGCACCCTCCGCCGTCTTAGATGTTGTGTGGAATTTCCCCTATTATGCCACAAGGTCATGACTCGAGGAAAAGCTTTAATCCGTTTCTTTTATCGACCTATAATGTTAAACTCGCATGCAAGTTATCATCCTAAACACAATTTATGGAATATAGACCCGATCACCGCTTCGAGCGAAATACTAACACATTTCAGAAAAGAAAACTGTCTGAAATCTGAAACGTATTCTTTATATGTATTATATTGGTCACGACCTTGAGAGATCCCAGGATCATTGCCTTGAGAGACCCCAGGGTCATATCCTTGGGGAAATCCTAAAGTCATGACCTTGTGACGTAATTGGATATTTGCATGTAAAATTCTTCTATTACTCGCATTAAGCCAATTTATCACATAGACCTTATGAATTCATTGAAATTGTTCAATTGCAAAAATTAACCTTACACGTGAGTTTTTTTTTGTACTTTTTTAGCACTAACAGTATCAAGATAAAAACCATAATCACTAAAATTAAAATGAAATAACACAAATGTGTTTCTTCTTTGTAGTACAATCTAATAAAGATCTTTGGATATAAATTAATTGAAACTAATCTGAAGATGGATAATAACTTTGGATGGAATCGCAGCCGCCAAAGGCATTAACGGTGAATTATGGATGTACTACCTACATATGCTTGATGAACGACTCCATTAATAGGTTTCTAATGAAGGTTGAAGGATTTATATTTATAGTGGATTACCTATTATAATAATTTTTTTTTTTTTTTTTTTTATTTATTATAATAGGTAATCCACTATAAATCCTTCAACCTGTACTACCTACATTTTTAATTGGTTAGATTGCATTGCTGTTAAATAGCAATCTAGTTATGCATCGTAAAGAACTTTTCTTGAACTTAACATCACATTTATCATTTGTACTGTTTTCGAATCCAAATTACGAGCCCTGGCCAGTGTCGGACGTTAGAATTGGTTACACAATATTTTATGTACCGTGCTATTCACTGTCCCCCTTGGTTGTTTGTTTGTGTTGTGATCTGTTACAGATTGGCAGAACGCGCGCTTCTTGAGCTCAACAAAGCCGTTACGACCAAAGTTCAAAAGGTATTTTTTTATTTCCGACAATTCCTTGATCTAACGTTTGATTACCTACTGGTTTGTTTTCTATGCGATGGAATTGCAATTACTGCCTCTGTTTCAGATTCATTTAAAGAGTATAGCTTCGTGGTGTTGTGATATTAATACTTTCTCCGACTACGTGTTGATTCCCTTTTTACTAAAAATTGATCTGTATATTAGTGTCCTAATTGTACTATTGAGATCATTTATTAAATTATTCTCGATTGTGACGTCGCCGGAAATGAGAGTACAGACGGACCGACAGACAAACAGAACGACAGACCGACACGCCGACATCATCCAGATCTTGTTTGATTCGGATTCTTAGTCCTTCAAAACGTGGATTTCCGTCAAAAAAACTTGTTTTTTTTTTACCTCAATGCAATACCTCCCTTACTAACATGCGGGTGGTAAAAATAGTCAATAGAAACAAAGATATGGTTTCGTTGGTTAGCGACGCATAATAAACCTTTGTTTCTATTGCCTATTTCAAGGTTCCAGGTTCTGTGCTAACTTCACTAACACTACAGACACGAAAATAAAATGCACACGGCAACGCAACGCTTAAATTTGAAATCGAAAAGTAGTACGTTAGTACCTAAAATACCGTACAAATAGCCAAAAGTTTGTATATTATTTAATGATATTATTATGAAGATTCTGAAAACCCCAAAAATTTAGTCGATGTACATTCATGTTTAAAAACAAAGCCAAAAAGTTGCCGTATTCCTGAGAAATAAGCAACTGCCAAGGAAAAAAAGAGTACGACTGAGAAAAACCTTGACATTTAATTAATCAATACAAAAAGCAAAAGTAACTTGTGAAATTATCAAGTTTAAGTAGTGACTAAAAAGTACAGTAAACGCATATACACAAAAGTTGGTTGCAGTTCGTGTAAAAAAAGAGGTTTAGACTCGGGTTTAGAGAAAAATGGGCCAGGTATCCAAGTAGCAAAAATTCTGAGTAAAGGTGAAGTGTGCTCAGTATGTGACGCGTCATTTTTTTTGTTAAAGCTTCATAGAAAGTTACAGGTCCTTGCTGGTAAAATTTAACGTTTACAACAAAATATGTGGAAATCAGTAAAACGCAACTCATATATCGCAGATAGATTTTAAACCAAAGAGTTTTTATTATCAGGGTCTCCCCGCAGAGACAGGTAACAAAGGGTCCTCGTTGGCCAAATATAGGAGTATATCGGTGTATGATTTTTGCTCATAGTATGTATTTTGGTCATTGTGTCGTCGTGCGGTTTCGGGACTGATTCTTTGAAAATCTCCGTGTAGCGACATGATTTGTAAGTGGACCCGTTCGAAAATTGTGTGCTGATGGTAAATTTGTTTTTATCGAGGCGTTCATTTGGTTTGGTTTACGGAAAATAATTGGAAGATTCCCTTGATGCCGCTTGGCGGGATTTAATCGATTGCTATTTCATCAATATGTTTGTGGATTAGTACCGCGCCGCACGTTTGGCTGTAGAGGTTGTATATTATTCTACCTTCATTTGACTAATTCGCTTGTTAAAAAGATGAGTCCCTTTCCGATAATGCTGTGGGTCGTGTCAATGTTATATCTTGGAGTGTATTTGAGCAGAAAACCGTTATGACGGAAAAACCGTCAGGAGTCAGTGGAACATTTCCGAAGTCGCATGCACTAATCTTGGGGTCGTCTGTGTGTGGGTATAACTACATTTGGGGAAGAGCCGTAACTATCACTCGAGATCGAGAGCACCGTGTCGGGCGAATTCCATTCCACCGAAGGGAGCGGCCCGATGATCAGTAGCGGAACCGTTGTGAGTCGAGGAGTCGATGTCTCAGGGAGTTGGGCGAGGACCCCCAGATTTAAGTGATGTATTTAACTTTCTTGTCGGAGTATGTTTATGGAAATCATCGCGATGACTTATTAGTAAAATTTAAAAAAGATTTATGCATTTATCTGTTTTTCTCCTTTTTCATAATTAAGAGGGGTGGGAAATTGCCTGCTAGATTCGACGACGCACATAATTGTATCGTTAGTAAAATTTTTATTACTTGATATTGATACCTATTGATATTGTTGGGTCCATATTTATTAATAGGTTATATATTTAATGTTCGTGGAACCATATTTTTTTTGTTGGTTCTGGTTGTAGTGTAAATAAACAATGATTTGATTGGCAATATTTGTGCATGTGTGGTCCCTTTAGGAGGCCGAGTTGTCGCCGGATTTTTTACCACATACGGTCCAGTTTCCGTCAGATTCAATATCGGTGTGAAATCAGAGCTGGTGGGGACCACAATGTTTTGGTATTTTTCGTTTAGTTAAGTATAGTAGGTTTAGGCCAACGTGGAACTCGAACCGTCTCCACTGAGCTAGAGAAAGGGTGCGCTGTTGAACATTCTAGGCGAAGGCGATAACGAAAAAAAGTGAGGTAGAGTGGTAGCGTCAGGTATCTTAGCATTTACGTATTATTAATTATTCTGCACAGCCCATAGTTGAGATTCGAGATCAATCACAGCATTAGGTGTTGTAACTATAGTCGATCCGTTATTACTATTCCGATATGTAATTATTCCCCACTAAATGCAGAGTTAACTTTTTTTACCTCACGTCGCCGATTAAACATAAACAATTCTATTAAACAAACTGCATCGTGTTATTGTTGACGTGCAGAATAAGAATGAACGAAATACGGTACCACAACGGTTAAGCGATGCTAGATCGTATCGCCCACGTCAAAGAATGTTAATTAAGGTGAATTTCGCTTGCATCCAGTTTTGTTTACAGTAATATTGTTTACGCCTACCTGATACTTAAATTAAACTGCAGCTTTGACTGCAGTTCTAAAAATTTTATCGAATCGGATGCTTAATACTTGAGCACGATACAAATTCATCCAATTCGATAAAATTTTTGGAACTGCAGTTTAATTGCATCAGGTATAGTCCAGTCAAATTAGCTCTAAAAGTAGTATAAACTGGATGTTGTCATTTCACTGAACGAAACCAAGCGTATTCTATGTAAAAAAATCCGCTGAATCGGAAAATCATAGTCCCCCCGGCCGGAAACGCCCGTAACATATTGTTATAAACAAAAAACGAAGGAAAAATGGGAAAATGTCGTGTTTTTTTCACATTTGACTGCCAATATCTCGTTAACTATTGCTCGGAGGGAAAAAATGAATAGAAATGAACTTGTTTAGAATAAAATTTTCTATAAGATACAGTTGTTCCGGAACGCTCATTTTCAACTGTTATTGTTTTTTAGGGAAAAATGTAAAAACAGTAATGTCTAAAATTAACACTTTGTTATTGTGAAGTAAAATTCATTCGATCTTTTTGAAAATCCGTATGTAGTAACTACTTTTGATAACAAAACAATATGACAAACTAGATCACCGTAGGTTTATACTCATTGATTAATTAGATAAACAAGTAGAATAAGAGATGCTTCGTCTTTCAAACTGGGGGAGTACAAGAGTGTTCTCAATTTTTTTATACATATTATAACCCTAAAACAATCTTTTCCAATAATTGTCCCGATGAAACCTACGGTGATCTGGTTTGTCATATTGTTTTGTTATCAAAAGTAGTTACTACATACGGATTTTCAAAAAGATCGAATGAATTTTACTTCACAATAACAAAGTGTTAATTTTAGACATTACTGTTTTTACATTTTTCCCTAAAAAACAATAACAGTTGAAAATGAGCGTTCCGGAACAACTGTATCTTATAGAAAATTTTATTCTAAACAAGTTCATTTCTATTCATTTTTCCCCTCCGAGCAAAAATTAACGAGATATTCGAAGTCAAATGTGAAAAAACACGACATTTTCCCATTTTTTCTTCGTTTTTTGTTTATAAAAATATGTTCCGGGCGTTTCCGGCCAGGGGAACTATGATTTTCGGAATCTGCGGATTTTTTACATAGGATACGCTTGGGTGTCGTTGAGTGAAGTGACAACATCCAGCCCAAACTGTAATTTGACTGGACTAGTAGGCGTAAACAACATTACTGTAAACAAAACTGTATGCAAGCGAAATTCACCTTAATTAACATTCTTTGACGTAGTCGATATGACCTAGAATCGCTTAACCGTTGCGGTATCGTATTTTGTTCATTCTTTCTGCTCGTCAACAATAACACGATGCAGTTTGTTTAATAGAATTGGTTATGTTTAATCGACGACGGCAGGTAAAAAAAAGTTAACTCTGAATTTGGTGGGGTTAATTACATATCGGAATAGTAATAACGGATCGACTACAATGCGCGGGAATAATTGTATACAGGGTGGTGCATAAAATTAATAACTCGTTTCCTTCCCAAATTCTTTTCGTTACTATGTTGGTATGATAAAATGTGTTTGCATAAAGAATTTGGATCCGACAAATACAACCAGCGACCATCAAATAGGTATATGGGGTATCTATAGATATGTAAAGAAATTCATTTGGGTAACATTAACATTTAGACGTAATTCTTACTGAGTGTGTGACTATGAGCAGTGTCAATGACTGATGCAAAGAAATGAACAATATGTAAACATAATATAGGTACTGTCCGCAAAAGTAAATTATTTTCTATTAGAGCGTCTGCTACCAGGTCGACAAAGCCCAAAGACCTATATTCCCATTAAAATACGCCGTTATGCCCACACCTACCCGCCTATCTAATTTTGCAATACGAGACTGGCCTTACAAGTCGAGATAAGAGTAAAATGGAAATTATTGCACTAATTAGTTTTACTAGTTTTATTAATTTTACGATAAAAGTCCCCCATAAATCTTTTATCTAGAATCAATTACTGAATTTGTATTTTATGTCCTGTAAAATTGATTAAATAAAAAGGAAATAGACGGTGTCAAATTACGCCATTACTTATTTATTTATTATTGTATGGTTCCCACGGACGGAGGTTGTACCGTGCGTAATTCAATTCGAAACAGTCATATTCGTTATAGGCATTTAATATCGCCATTAAGGACGAGGAGAAATTTTATTATAAACTTATCAAAATATTAGAATGAATAGAATAACCTCCTACGATATTATAATCGTCGCCGGTTCGAAATGAAGATACAGTCGTTATGGATTCTATTTTATTATTACGAAACGTATAATGTTACAGCATATTATAGCATTAGCCTGTCATATGCATCAATATACACACCTAAACTATCCAATTCATAAATAACTCCCGGTATCCCACTATAGCACTACTTGAAGAAAATAAAGGTAATTTATGATAAAGTCATGAAAACAAAACAAATTTATATTTGCCCCTCTTATGAAGGATTTTATTGGTCATAACCGGGACAAATCGTATTTTATTTCGTAATATGTTTCTCACTTTATTCCTCTTTTACTAATAAAAGAAAATATGCGCGCATTGGTATAAGATGTAGCATGAAAATGCAACCGCCTCCATACGATGTGTCGGGCACACCTGGAGTGGTTGTTACTTTACTGATTTACACGTACCTGTATTATGTGTTATCGAGTTTAACGCAATTTGACACTTCATTTAAATATTTACATTTGTATAAATTGTTTTGCCATATAATATTATTCCAAATTTGGTGGAATTTTATTGGCGAGATTATAAATTGATTTATAAATTTAATTAAATTACACCTGCATGATAATTTTATTACCGTTTTGTTATGGCTTGTGTAAACTTTGCCTAATCTACATGCGTAATTTACTTTCTTGTAATTGCTACTGTCCGCCATAGAACTTACCATAATTTATCTCTCTGTTCTTTGCCTACTCATTTCAATCAAAATCTTGACTTCACGCACGGCACTCTGTCGGGGAGTAACACAGTTCTAATCAACATTGCCAGACTGTACTACTTTCGCCACGAGAGCTGAGCGTTGAGCCCTGCTATATCATCTGCAGGGCCTTTCCATAATAATATAAATATTAAAAAGTGGTTAGAATCTCATACCCCCCAGATGATAGTTTCGCACAAGTCAAAAAATCCCATATCAGTGTTTTCTTGTCAAATTGAAGCTAATTAGGGCCCTTCATGAGAAAACTTCTTATTTATAAATAATCAAAGAGAATCAATTCAAATTACAAATTATAAAATTGTATTCTAACACTGCAAGCAGGTTTAATTATAGAAGTAGAATTATAGATTTTATGTAAGATACAGATTTCTGTATGCAATGGTATGTGGTCAACTACACCACTCACAAAACACCTGTCCAGCTAGCTCAAACAAATCAAAGTTGAGACTTGGAATTTTTATAATCGCTCCTTGCATACAGTTGAGGCATCTGCTATCCCAATATTTACACAACACCTGACACGAGAAGAAAATTCTGATATGAAAACTCTATCCGGGTCGCACAAAGGATTTGAATAAATAGATAATTAATTGATTAACAATGCCAAAAATTAATTCCGAAACACATGCAAAAATTATGACAAAATTCCTAGGGCACACAGCATGCCGTTGGTTTTAAATTTTTTAACAGATGTTGGTCTGTCAGGAGTGTGTGTCCTATGCGAAGGCGGTTTATAATTAATTACTTGGTACTTTCTTTTGTCTGGTATAGATAGGTTGGTTCCTTAGTTTTAGCTTGGAGCTTTTTCCGTCCAGATTGACTGCCAGGTGTTGGTCAGGTGCTTTATTATAGATGGCATGTGATCACTATAAGGAACTTTGTTTGATACGGCATGCTGCTTTAAAAGTTAGGGAGTCGGAACCCAGATAACCCTGATATTTTTATATTGTGATTGCAGTTTAAACAGCTCTACTTTAATTTTTTGGAGAATTGAATGGGTTAGATATAATTATTTTAATCCAAGTGGGGTGCTAAGTGAGTCTGTGACTACTAAAAAGTTATCTTCCGAAAATATTTGCATATTTTGGGGGCGTGAAATGTGGATGTTGTTTCTCGGGTGAATATACTACAGCTTTGTAGTGGAAAAAGAGTTTTTTTTAATTATTTTTATCGATGAGGACCACTGCGTGACCGTTTTCCGCTTTGGATGCATCTGTGAAGATTTGATGGGCCATGGGATATTTGTGTATGATTTCTATGTAGCCATTTTGTATGTATTAGGGTCGGATTTGTGGTTTTTTTGGTAGTGTATAAAGGATGTGTCTATATTTGGTGGGTTGATTGTCCAGGGAGGAAGTTTCAAGAACTGTTCTAAGTTCTTTCTCTTACAGGAAGACCTGTTTGCTTTGCCAAGGTATATTGCGGAGAAAACTACGTTTATTTATTTATTTATTTATTTATTATCCCCTCTTGTTCTGGGCCCTCAACAGGCTTGTGCCCAATTACAGAGTGACCCGCATAATACTTTTTAGAGATGCCTCTGCAGAAGGTCTTAGATTGTTCTATACTACTCCGGTATTTACCTTACGAATTGAGAAAACTGCAGGAAAACCTAATTCGGAGTAGTCGGTAGAATGCTCGGAACTGGTCTAATGTAATTTCCATCTCTGTCACAGATGAAAAATTCTCCTCAACCCAGGTTCGAACACCCGACCTCCGGATTTATAGCCCAGCGCTCTACTATTGAGCCATAAAGCCGGTACGTTGTGGCGAGCTGCTGAGATTCTTGCTATGTAGTTTAGCGAGAGTACTTGACGACGTAAATTCAAAAGTAGTTCCTCTGAGATTGGAGGCTAATTGCAGGGCTAGTTCTAAAAGCACCCAGGATCAGTCTTAAAAGCTGATATTTGAATGGAATATAAGTGTGTTTAAATTGCTATTTGTTATTCTTATTTGCTAAGTCCATAGCACAGGGTGCCGTAATCTAGTTTGCTTCTAATTAAAGATTTATATAAATTAAGTAGGCATGATGTGCTGGCTCCCCGGGTACTATTAGAGAGTATAATTATTAAATTGAGCTTAGGTTGACATGATCATTGTAATTTATCTACATGAGATTCCCATGTTAGGGCAGAATCCAAAGAGAGTCTTAAGAAGTTGATTTCTGACACCTGTGTGAGTTATGAGGCGTTCAAAGTGAGTTTGAGAGCAGAGGCATATTTCTACTATTACAAAACCCTATATAGCGTGTTTTTCAGTGGAGAAAACAAATCCTGTTTTGAGCGACCATTTTTCCAGTTCGTCTATAAAACTTTACAGTACTATTTGGGAAGCTAGAAGGACGTTTTTGCTTTTGATGTATATGACAAGTTCGTCGGCGTAAAGATTAGCTTTAACCGTAAGTCTCATTTCACGTGTGACGCTGTTGATAGCGATTAAGAATAGTGTAGGACTTGGGATTGATCCTTGGGGGTTTCTTGAGGCGGAGGTAAATCCATTAGCTTGAAAGGTTCCACCCTGTATATACAACTGACGACGATACATACATTTTTGAGCGTTGGTAACCATGCAATTTTTAGGAGAGGAAAGCGTTTTGCGCCATCTGTAGAAAGCAGGAACGTTGGTTACGTTGGGCATCTTGTCTTGAATGGCGGTCGTGAACGCGACGCTCCATAAAATATGTTTGTTGTTATTTTGTGTTATTTACTGCAGGTAGTAATTTTTGCATTTCTTTATATCGTATTTGTGTTTTGTATGCCGCATTTTATACTTTTTGTGTGTTTGAATCTTTGTTTTTGAAATTTACTTGGTTTAACCGCAATGCAGAATCACATATGTGATACCGTTACGCTATTGTTTGTAATTGTTTACGTTTTTGGTGTAATGTTTGCTTATATGTTTATTAATGTCAATGCACAAATGCGTTGTGTAAAAGCTGTTATCGGACAAATTAGTTAGTTGGCCAAGTTTGATAAAACGACACCTGCATTGATAAACGAAACGAAGATTGGGAATTAATTTGGCGACGCAGTGGGTTGTTCGCCTAATTTTATGCAAGCAAAGTAACATACGCACGCATTCTACATTGTCATTTTGAATTTTAATAAAAGCGACAACAAATAGTATGCTTTTTAGGTTATGATGAAGAGATATTAAATTCGGACGAAAACAACACACACAAATCCCTATATCTACTTTTATTTTTCTATTTTTTGTAAATTCAAAAGGGGTTAATCAGGAAGTGATGAAGAAGGCCAAGATGGTGGTGTAAAATGCGCTACTGTCATTCACGTATACCTAACCTCAATTTAATTGTTTATAAAATATTCGCACTTATTTTTTACAATAGGGATTCAGTCTGCTATCTTCAAATATTGATCTTAATCTAAAATAATACTAAAAGCAATGGAACATATTATATACGTAGTTCTATTTAAGGCTTTTTTTGTAAGTTTATTACGAATGATAGTATTTCCATTTAATTAATGGCGACATATTTTTAACCATATAACTCGAAAACACAATAAATTTTCATTAATATTAGTGATTAGGAAATGTAAATGTGTGTCATAAAAACCCAATAATAACATGTATTTGTTGATCAAAAGCGTTTGGAACAGTAATAAACGCTATCTGTCTGTTCATTTATACATAAAACGCAGTAAAAAATTTAATTCCCATAGTTTTACCATAACCGGTTCTTTTAATTTGCACGGTAACTTTCAAAGGGACCAATGCAAAGTCAATTATTTAGACTACGCCGTTTTTTAACCACTTTTCGATTAATTAAGCCACTAAAGATAAATAAAACGACTCCTTTTAAGTTTTATTGAAGAACACAAATAGCAGAAAAGGCTACAAGCGAGATGTGGTTGATAAATAATGATTAAACAAACTGAATTTAACATTTCTTGCTTAATTAATGAATACATTAAGGTCTACAACTTTATCTCGCAAGTTAAGATGTATACCTTTTTTTTTCCGAAAGGCGTTTGTATAATCGTTTAAAATCAGCTAAATAGCCATGGTTTCTTTTGGAGTTTATTATATACCAACTCATACTTTATAAACGTGTTCTATCATAATAACGCATGTCAAAATTCTACGGGCGATCTCAAGATAGTATCTTCGTTGGCCGGGCATAGGCAGTGTAAGTGTCGACTCCTGGGGTGAGCTATTCAGCCATTATAAACAAGCTACTAGCTCCCTAGATATTAGATTAACGTAACAATACTTAATAACGATTATAATAGGACGAAGAATCGATTTATAACTAAGGACATTTTCTTTTAATTCCTTAATAAGTGGCCATTAAAAAAACGTTTCCAACGATTTAAAATAATAATATGGTAGATTTATTAATAATAACTTTTTATATCATTTTTCGACTTCACTTTGAAATGTTCGGTGTCATTTGAAACTAAAGTAGGTAGGTACCTACTTGATGCCTAAATTTTGTCCGATTTATCGATGTCAACTTTGACAACAGTTTGTGCTGTTTAGTACATCACGATACTAAAACTAAATGGTTATGATCCAACATAGAAACCGGTATACCCAAGTCAAGTCAAGGACTCCGCGTTGAGTTGATTTGTGAACGCAAAGCGATCTGATTGGTTGTTTAAAATTAGCTTTTTGGCGAAAAAGGTTTTTACGTCACGGTATGGGTGCAATCAAAAAGTGAAGTAGTGGACGCTGGACCGTGAGCGAAATCAAGTCAACCCCCTGTAAATAACTATAGGGGAGATTTTCTTTTGTAATCAAATTCGCGTTGTCCCTCGAGAGCATTCGCGTTGATAAACGACCAACGTTTGGGTTAGATACCTGTATCCCGCAGTTATGTCGACCACCTGTAATTTATCACAGGATGTTTTATATACAGAGTGGCCCAACGAGAAGTATACAGAGGGCTTTTAGGGTATTAAATTTAGAAATTTCGAAAAATCCTCGAACAAGTCAATTTTGTATTCGAGGGGGACAACTTTTGGAATACAAATCACGAACCCAAGTCTACACCCCTCTACGTAGGGAGCTTAACCCCTAAAATTTTAAATGGAATCCTATGGCAAATGGCACATTATTTGAAAGCCAATTTAATCGTGATTACTAATCTGCTTTGCTTTTTAAATTTTATTGATTGATGCAGTACCCCCCTTTCTAGTGACAAGAGTTACAAAACCGTACGATTTTCTTCACTTGCCTTCCGATTTTTGTAGTTTTGATTGATGGGGGTGTGATCTGTGGTGCTGGCTCGGTGAATTGGATACCGAATTGCTTGGTCGGCGTGGTGGACGTGTGCAGTTTGAGTTGTGTTGGCGATGGCGTCCACCAACTCGGCTGTGTCGTACAGGTTGACTCCCTTGTGAGCGGCGAGGATGGCCTGGATGTTTGTTGGACAAAATGGATCATAGCAGCTGTTTCCCCACCTAAATGCCAAGTGTGATGATCTTGGAATTGAAGTGGTATGCGTTAGTAATCTGCTGTGTCCCAGTGACAGCCCACTTGACAAGCAATGTTAAAAAAACGTTTGGTACATTAAACGAATGTTGCATTTTGAAACAACTCAATTAAACAAAACATCAACGTTATACCAACGATACTTGAATGGCTTTTCTTTCTAAACCGTGGTTTACGACGTTTTTGTAATGTTAAAAATTGTAACCTTTTGGACTTGCGTCGCTGGAACGGGACATTATTACGTTAAAATAACATTCAGAAGGCTAACGTTATACCAATATTACTTTGACAACGTTTTTATGCAAAACCTTGCTGCGATGTCATTATAATGTTAAGTAATGTGATGTTATTAGCGTATGTTGACGGAACCATACAATAACTACGTTAGTTCAACTTTTAAAAGCTTAACATTACAACAACGACATTTTGGTACTGTTAAGTTGCAAAGTTACAGTAACGTTCTTGTAATATTAAAAATGTACCTTTGGGCATTGCGCAACGAAAAAATAGCTGGTCGGTGACTCATCACTCGGTTTATCTTCATTTGCAGTTTAACAGTTTGTTGAATGTTGGTTTTCTGTGAATTGATTGATGTGATTCAAAATAAGTGGAATTAAGTGAATTAAGTGCTTAAAAATTGTGGAGTTTTTTGGGTTAGTCATTGGCGATTGAGATTTTTTTCATCAAGGATGAACGACAACGACTTCAACAAATAAGCTGAATAAGCTATCCATTTACGGCGATTTTTACGTGTTAAATTTCTCTTTGTATTTTCCACCTTGTACGCTCATCTTTTTATTTTAAATCAAACAGTTCTACCAGGGTTCCTCCTAGGCGTTAGCAGTATGTAAAAGTAAGTAAAAGACGTAAATTATTTTATGGATGTATAACCTTACTTTTTTAGAATCTTCCACAATGTCTTTTTCACCAAAACATGATGCGTTCGTCTTAAAGGAACATTATCGAAGTGCAAGTCTACAGGATGGAACATGGACGTATTCCATTCAGTCCTGTCGCCAGCAATTCTATCAAGAATTTCCTGATACCCAACGTTTTCCTACAAGGTATTTTCCATTTGCAAATACTCCATGATGCCGAACAACAGTTTTACGATGATCGATTAATTAGCAGAGGATTGTGGTCACCACGTTCTCCAGAACTAAGCTCGTTAGATTTTTTTTTCTGATTTTGAAATACAATATTTTTCGAAATCGTCTGCACATCACTGAGGAACTTCAAAATGCAATCGAAGAGGAACTAATGAACATTACACCAGTAATGTTAGAATGAGTTTTCGATGATATGAAAATATGTGTGTAACTGTGCATTCTTTATAATGGTGGGACATTTTTAACAATTTTGTGAAGTGATTGATGGGAATGAAATAATTTGTTATACATTAAATTTCTGGTAAAAAATTATTTGAATTATTTTGAATTTGAATTTTTTTACATTGTGCACTTTATGTAATGTAATGTTTATTAAAGTACATAATCTGTACTATATACTATATACTAAATTACGTTTATGTCATCCTTGTACATTGACGGCCGGTATTATAAAGCCAGACTTAACTTTGTTGTCAGCTAACGGTGTTGTTAAGGCATTCCTTAACAACACTGTTAGCTTACAACATAGTAAATATGATTTTAATAATACCAACCGTCAATGTATAAGGATGAAATAAACGTAATTTAGTATTGTTTAATAAACATTTTTGTACCACTTTTATACAACATAAGTGAGTTACATCGCATTGGCGTTTGTTTCAAACGTTCAATTAACGTTAAATGCTGATGTTATAAAGTGTTATATGATGTAACGTTTGCTAAACGTAGGTATTTAGACGTTACAGAGAAACGTTCTTGAAGGCGGACATTAGCAGTCGCGGTGACGTTAATAGTAAGTTAATGGTACTTATACGCTAACGTTACAAGTCACCATTAAACGTTTATTAAACGCTAATGTTCCACAATTTTGTCATGTGGGAGGTCTGAGTTTCTGGAAATGTTTCCTTGTTCAGTATCCTGTTGCTGGGACTTGTGTTTTCTCCTTTTTAGCTCCGACCCCTACCGTTGATTCGTTGGGATCCTGACATCTTGATTTCTGTTTTGGCGTTTCACTTGCTTTTTTGACGTTTCGCTCGCCGGTTTTGACACGTAAAAACAAGTAGGTATAACACGGAAGAAAAATTCATCGTTAACAATAAAATATGTCAAAATTAGTTAATCTCAATTCAAAGTTATAAACCATTTGCAAAATTCGGGTATCAGATCGGCTTTATGGCTCAGTGGTAGAACAACTTAAGACCTTCTGCAGAGGCACCTCTACAAAGCATTATGCGGGTCACTCTGTAATTGGGCGCAAGCCTGTTGAGGGCCCAGAACAAGAGAGAGATAATAAATTAAAAAAATAAATAAATACAGTTGGGATTCAAAATCAGTTACGGCATTAGGTGTCGCAATTAAGGCGGTTACAATTATTTACCACTCCGTGACCATACAGTGAAAAACAAACATAAATTGAGCAAACATTTAGACCAAAGGAATAGTTATTTATTATACAAGACGATAAAGGGACATTGTAACCATTGAGTGAAAGATTTCACGAGATGGTTAGTTTTCCTTTATCGTCGTGTATAATACAAAACTTTATTTTGTAGCAGAGGTTATACATATCATTGTAAAGCTTCCGAGTTTAATTTACAGACGTTAAAAGTAGCAAAAGTTCTGCCGTCGCGATGGTTTCCACAGAAACAGAATTGTCATATGTTCTGAACGTCATTTTATATCGTGCATTTCAAATAAGAATAACAGATGTCATTAGAATGCACAGTTATTTGTTTCACTTTATCTACACTTACGGTTTAAGTGATCACTTTATCTATCCTTATAGTTAAAGAATGGATTAGCCTACTCATTCAAACCTGTTAAAATGTAAATTTAACATAGGTATGCTATAAAATCACAGCAATTTCAAACAATAAAATTAGCGGTATCACACACATGATTCTGCATTGAAGTTAAATCAAGTGCTTTCTCAATCACCGCTAAAACAAAGATGCCAAACTAGCAAGCGTTCCTGCTCGAGACGGCGCAGTGTACCATCGTAGGTTGTATATATACAGGATAGAACCTCTCAACGTCCTTGTTTATTGATATCTACCAGTTGTGCTGACATAGTTCTACGGTTAGGTAATGTCAGAAGGAATGGCACAATGTAAAAAAAGACGAAACTTTCTATACAACAATCGTGATAAGTCTTTGATTTCGATAATTCTACGCAGATGCCGAAGAACAGGAATTTTTCGAGGGGTTCCCGTTCCCGTAGGAATTTTGGGAAATCCTCTTTCAGGGATACCTTACTGTGTGTCCCAGACTCCTAGGTGCAATTATTTCATATGTTTTGTCAGCTGCAAAATATGTAAAATCGGTCGTTTTTACATTTGATTTCACTGCATAAGTACTACGTTTAACAGAAACGCAATTTGCTGTATCACAATACAATACATCAACAGGCAAGCTCAATAACGTACGTTAAATGCTACCTTCAAATGCATTTCAAAGACCTCGTGGATCCTGTACGTTTCGACTAACCGTTGATGCCGTGGAGTAAGTACCTCATACGGTTCCGATCCTGTGCTATATTATGTTACTTCCTCATCTCGTGCGAACTGCAGATCGTGTGTCTCAGCAATGAGATGATTAACCTTAATCCGAATAATCCTGTACTTTTCGTGTATTAATGGTAGCCGTTACTGCGGTACAGCCATTCCCTTTTGAAGTTCTTTTTCTACGTGCAATTTATCATTTTACTTGTATTTTTGTTTTTGCTAAATTGAACCTTACATGTGTTTAAAACCAATAATGCTACATTTCAAACAAACGTATCATCAATTACTAGTTAATAAAACATGATCACAATACAAGAACAAATTCAATAAATATTTTATGCTCCACATACAACCACAGATACCTCAGATCCATTGTACAAGCCGAAAAACAGCATCGTAATTGAATTGAAAGTCAGGGAGACTGATGCCTTCCATAAGTTAAATGTCAACTGCTGCAACGTGGAAAAGATGTACAGAGCCTTATAAAATTACATTTATCATATCAAGTACTTACTAAATCGACAGCAAGTAAAATAAAACAAATGCCCTACAGCCTACTTATTTCATGATAAATTTACAAAAAAAGAACTTTTTATCCTATACAAGGAGAAACTTACATTTTCTAGCCTGTGTGAGGACGCGAAAGAAGACAATTGCACGCATGGAGCGAGAAAATTCAATTTTGTCGGCTAGGCGAGAAAAAAAATACGCCTTATGTAAGCGAGATGGCGCGGTTGTAATAAAATGTCAAAGAAGTTATTTCTTTTTAAGTAAATAAGAAACATAAAATCGTCAACACTGATTTAATAATTAAATTTACCCTATGTTCACTTTATTTTACTGAATTCAAGAATTTATTCAATTACCGCGAACCCATACCTATCAATGTTTCGTGAATTTGAATACTTTCCCAATGTCACGTGACCAATTCAAACGTTTCAAACTTAAGTCATAATCTCCCATTTACTTTCAATAACGAGCATCTGTGTCAATACATTTAACACCAAGATGTACTTTGCACTGTAAGTAGAACACCGCTTATCCATAATAAGTAGCATTTTAACATACGAGACTACCCCGAAGTTAAAATGTGTCCAGTGTGACTGTAAGGAATGAACAAATCTATTTATAAAACACGTTTTTTTAAAATACAAGATCATCAAGGATTTAAAGTGTGCCCATTGCGCTTTCGTCGCCAAGCATAAATCCAGTCTTAAAAGCATCTAACATTTGACAAGACATGGATACTGCGAAGGATTTAAAATGTAACCGGTGTGATTTTGTCCCTGAAAACACACATTCAATTTTAAAACACATTTGTTAATACACAAGACCAGTAATAATTTCAAATGCGCCTGGTATTAATTACAACCCCTTAAATCCCGTTATTTTCTAAGGAACTCAGTTCGCTAGCGCTAGAATTTGAATTTGCGTTGAACTGTATTATAAGGGAAAGGGGTAAATCTACGAGTAAAAAATATACTCGTGAGCCCACTTAGATTGCACCGTTTCGTAAAATTTTTTTCGGGTAGTCAGCAGGAAACGTGGAAATAAACAAAACAAACGCGTGCACGTTGACGCGTTAAAGCAAATCCAAATTCAAGCGCTTGCGGTCGGACGTTGTTGAGGGATTAATTTTAAATGTAAGTGTATAGGATAAAAAATATTGTGTGCACCACGGCACGAAAGTTGTTTTCCGGGCCTCAGGAAGTGGCCAGCCTCGGCTGCGCCTCGCCTGGCCATGTCTTCCTTCGCCCCGGAAAACAACCACTTTCCCGCCTTGGTACACAAAGTACTATTACCTAAGTTTGTTGAATAAACGGACGCACTCAGAACTACCTTAATAATAATTCTGCTGCGTCGAGTGAAACATCGCCGCACCTTCTTTTTTTAGCTCTAGTATGAATGCGCATTCATTCCGCAACTCTTGTTCTTGTGCAATTTGAATTGTTAAGATTGGCGGTAAAACATTTCCAGTGGCGTAGCAGACGTTTTTCTCGTTTATGAAATGCATAAAAGCGGGAATGATAAAATTCAAAATCTCCCGGGCATGTTACATCAAGACGTTTACTTACGGCTATTTATTACGAACATGCTAGCAACGTGGCAACCTTCTAACATCAACCTCGATTATGACGCTTATAGAAAGGCCTCCAATTTTGTAACATTCGAATATCCAGTCTAGCGCATTCTTCGTACAAATGTAACGCAGCCACCATTACTAATTAGGCATAATTTATTGAGTTACTCGCACCTTTACTATCTAGCGTCCAATTAATTTTCCTAATTTTATTTATTCGGTAACTGTACGGTTTACGACATAATCGTGGCGCTGTCAAAAACCTTATATGTTAATAACCCGATCGCGTTTGTATGGGCAGTAATTATTTTTTCCTAATGTGCGAGAAGCGAGGCTATCGAATAACAAAAAAGACACATTGAAAAGAATAATTTACGAAATGGCCCGATAAAAACATGGAACAAGGCAAAGGTGCGTGCAACTTTTGAAAACGGCATTAAACCTATTCATTTAGAAATGAATTTACAACCGCGTATCATTCATTCAATGCCTAGTGAAGATGTCGAGCTTTTATAATATGTGAGATTTTATTTAAGATTACAAACAGGTGTTAATTAAAAGTATAAAAAGGCATAGGATAACACAAAGCGACAAATACGGAGGCGCGTTACGTAAATAAGCACCCAATCGGGCATTATGTATGTAACCTACGTCGATTTGATTTGGTCGGTAATAATAGCGTGGAAGATCGTTTTACCTAAATGGAAAAAATCGCCTTTATGGAATTCCATAATTTCCACCGTCCGTTAGTAATTAACAGAGGTCATTAAACATTCCAATTTCATGAATTAACGATTATTGAAGGTGCGTATAAGGTATCCATAACTTCTCGAGTGAATTCCGATACTTCGGGGTGTTTTATGGCCAATTCCAAATCGTACGAAACAATACAATTAACATAAAACAACAAGATAGAAAAGGTTTAATGAATAAATCATCTTTACTCGGGTCATGCACAGCATCAATATCGTCAATTAGCAACAATCACTGTGCTCTGCCATCTTCGATCAGATAAAGCTCGCCAGTAAAGCAGTCGTTTGTTTTGTACAATTGACACAAACTATGTGCAAATGTTTGATAACCTGTATTTCAACTTCCATTATTGTCTTCGCTCATTTAGTTTTATATGCTTTGTAGCATGTAAGCGCGACTTTTACTTTTTGCATTATCCTGGCTAGGACAACCTTTACCTATTATGCCGATCGCCTCCCTTCCCGATTGAAATTTTAATTACACAACCCCCAAGGAAGTTTCGAAAAATGAAATGCATATTAGTTGCGATAATAAACGTTTTTCATCCTCTCCTGTCTATTTATAAAGCTGATTAATGAAGGAAAATTATACCGGCTGTATATCGACGAAATCATTAAGTAAATGCAGCTGCATGAAATTACAAATTGGTTATTAAATAAGCCTTTACGCCAAATTACATGTTGAATAAATGTTCAAATTATCCGGTTAGTCCGGCTACGTCTTGTTGGTTTTGGGCGTGATATAAAATATATTTCTGTATACACTGGCGCTTTTATTTACCTGGAAAAACGTCATTTTTTTCAGTAAATAGGGTATAGTTTTGGACTTTTGGTGCCTAATGACTTATAAGTCAATTTGTATAGGTATAACGGGCGATCAAAAATTAGTTGCTGTCGAGTCGCCTTTGGAAGTTCAAGTTGAATACTGTAACGGAAACGCTCCAGACATGACGTCGCCTTTGGCGCTCTGGAATTTTCTACGCGCGCGATAGTGGGATTTATGTAGGAATATTCGAGAATGTACGCGGATGTTCTGGACTTACATTGCTTGCGTGTATAAATGGTTGCGGACCGAACATCGCGGCAGTTTTACTACCGAACGAGATCGAGCGCGGAAATATAAATTCCGAAGTGTGTGATAAATAATCGATATAAATTGTACGGTTTTTATAGTGTTTTAGTTTTGTTTAATAAATATTGATATAAATCGAACCCGAATTTATAAATAACGTTACAATACGAATTCCCATGTAAACAAAAATTCCAAAGGTAACTCGACAGCAACTCATATTTGATCGCATTGTAGCTGGTAACATTGGAATATAGATACAGATGTAAAGATGCTCGTATACTATACATATTAACATCAGGTTCAGATGCCAATTAATACTTTCCCGCAAATAAATACTTATACACGAGCTTAGGTTTGTATTGTATTCTATTCACAGGGAAGCCCGACCAGGCAGTACTTCGGCCCAGGCTCATTGTGTTTGTGCCTACCCTTCTTCCTTTCGCAACTATATTCAGATCCTATTCTTCTCAATAAGAGATAGGACCTTGTTTAGCCTAAGTTGCTTCGCCCTCTTCGGTTCCAGATAATTGTCTCCAGTGTTTATTACGTCTTTATTGTACGATACTTGGGTTCCTGTTGTATTTTGTAAACTCCTTTCTTTTATTAATAACAACTTTGGTTTTATAGTTTTTTTTTTATTATTTTAAACATCTTGGCTAAGTAGAGCTATTCATCGTGCAGTGTCTCTGCTTATTCTTCTGTGTAAATAATGTTTACAAATATCAACTTAAAAACTAACTAAATACTAACTTAAAAACTAGTTATAACAGTGGGTCCTTGCTTGGCGCTGCTTTTAACGAAACCCGCCGCATAAACGGCCAGCTCAGCTCAGTGTTGATAAGAATACAAGCATGAAAACGTTCAAGCAGTAAGTTCGTTATGGGCAAAACAAAATAATCTTCGTGTCGTTTAGTTGAGCGCCACCCAATTTCTAGTGTAACACTCACCCTGCATAAAATTGGGAAGATACAGGATACACAATGCAAAATAATGGTTGTATATTGCTGGTTGCTTCCACAAAATTCCAGAACAAATATATAAAGTTGAAATTACACACTGCACAAATTAACAATTCCCAATTAAATTCCCAAAAATTTTATACAAGTTCCTTCATGATCGTTTAAATTGATAACTAGATAAATAGCAAAAATTGTTACGGTACTTTTGGTCGAAAATAGTAACGAAAATATCCTAACGCAAGGATCGATACCACAGTAGCAATAAATATCGCTTACCTTGACTACTATTCCGGAGGTATCGAAGAAAAGAGCGCTCCTTTCACTGCATGGGTTTGGTGGAATCACCATCTTGTAGAGGATGTTACACAGACGACGAGACGGCACACCACATACTCTGTGAATGTCCCGCTCTAGTCCAACTGAGACGATCCATGTTGGGGGTTCCTGGCCGGACATGGCTACGATTAGAGCCGCCTCCCCTTCCAGCGTCCTAAGGTTCATCTCACGTGTGGGATGGCTTGAGTGACGTTGAGGGGTCGGGCGACCCTAGTCAGGGAGGTAGTACAAAGAGCCCGAATTTGAGGCCTAAGTACGCGTGGACACTGTTCACCTTTGTATCGTAATCCAGAATCCAGAAATCCTTTCAGATCGTAATCATCCCTGCAATTAAATAATACAAGAGGTCCAAACCACAGGGTTAGGAATCAATGACTGAGCGTCTGAAGGACCTACGAAGCTTGCGATAAGCCTTGATCTCGCTACCTAATAAAAAGTTCTGCGACTCTGAAGGAGTTTCACAGCCGACAATAATTAATACACACGGTTAAATAAAAAGGCATTTTCGATCATGTCGAAACAGTATGCTATTAGTCGATTTCCAAATCAGCTCTAAGGTGCAGTTGTCAGATGGATTCCCCTTGTCGACTTCCTCTCCACATCCAAAAGCCTCAGCCTCCCGAAGGATATTACTCCGGCTTCCTCGTAGTGCGACTCAACTCCTAAGTGGTCCGAACCTAGGTCAAGGTAGACAGCGGAACTAGGTCTCGTACAGGTGATATGATAACTCAAGAGATTCAAGAGGGTTTAAAAACTAAGCGATTTTCGTCCACAAATTCTCCGTCCCACGTTTCGCAATCTACAATGGTCACCATAAAGAAAAGAAATGATTAAGATAAGCGTACTTACTCCAAGAAAAAGAGATGAACTATTAACAAAACCCCAATAAGGTAAACTGCTGCAGACTTACTTCGTCTCACAATTAATCAGGGTGTAATTGCCAAAGATTTAATGATAATTGGTGGCAATTAACACCACGTGCTCAACTTTTCCTTTCGAAGAACTAACTTAAGACTTCACTCGGGCGCAGTCAAAATCAAAGAGAGCGTGAAAAATTTTGGATCGATAAAAATTGACATCCGAGCCGCCCCCCTAAGACGCTGCTCTCTCGCGGAAACCATTCCAACGCACATAGGTAGAAATATATACAGGGCGTACCAAATGTAAAATACGGACTTATGCAATGTAAAAATGGACTTGTTACATAGAAGACCCAGATATGCCAAGGGGCTCTGATAAAATGATGAGTCCGGTTGCTTGTTGTCACTGAGCCTGGAATTGACTGGTCTATCTATCCACAGTTCACCTGTAATCAAGCGCCGTAGCCTATCGGTGATTGTCTGATGACAGGGCCCACAGCACCGCCTTACTATCGCTGCATATGTAACCAATATGCTTATTACGGTAACATTTACGGAAGTTCTCCTGTGCACAGGTCATGATGGGAAGAAACCGATGTCAGCTCTCGGTCGAGCACCCCGTTCCCTTTCCGTCAGGGACGCTTCTGTAAACCGCCCCTCAGGTTTGAGGAACGTACAATCTAAGTTCAGCCACTGCTCTCTGTACGGGAGAGTCACCTTATAATTCTTCGGTCTAGGTAATACAGCCAGGATTACATCACTTCTTGTAAGTATTAGGAGGGTATCGGATCTCCCAGAACGTCTGTGCTCAAGGTGGCCTCGATTCTTCCAGTTGTCCCATTCGTTTAACCGTATGGAAGCCTTCCGAGCATCTGCCTCCACAGCTAACTGTAAAAGCTCTAGTCCTTGAAGTGCCTCCATGGTTAGTACAGTATTATTGGCCTTATCACCGCAGTGGAAAGCCAATATACGAGTCGAGGGTTCAAACCCCATGTACAACCAAAAGTCATTCCACATGGCCATAGACAGGCAGTGACTATTTTGCTTATTCGCTCAATGTGCCCTTTCCAGGTCAGGCAAGAGTCTATGATGACTCCATAATATCTCGCAGAACTGGTCAGACCCAGTTGACATCCTCAAACAGTGAGCCCATCAAGATACGTCCTCCTTCTAATCGTAAATGGGACAACACTCCATCCTGCGGACATCTCTAGTAACTGATGAGCTCATCTCCGTCGTTCCGGTTGAGTCTACTTCCGAGCATGGCGCGGATCCATCTTACGACTGACCCATCAATACCAAAGCCTTCAGCAACCTCACTAATTGATTCGAACGTGGTGTTGTTAAACGCACCATCGATATGTACAAAAGCTCGCAGGGCTACCCCTCCCCCTCCCCGGCAGATATTCGCTTAAAGAGTTGTAACAAATATAAGATCAGCAGTTCCAGGCCCTTCTCCAGAAGAGCCGGGAATATACCGTCCGGTCCTGCACTCTTAAATGGACTGAACGTGTTATCCGTCCATTTCATAGATTCCTCGGTAACCCTGACCCGACAGCCAACCTTTTCCGAAGCAAGGTCCGAAGTTACGTAGTCCTCAGAACCTGGAAAGTGTGTTTCCAGGAGTCATGTGACAACCTCACCCGCGGTAACCACAGATCCTCCATGGTCCTTGTGTAGACCTTTACCACAGATTAAAAATCTGTGCCTGCGCTGAGAAAACTTAAGATCTTCCCAATCAGCAGGCAGCTGAGTCCAAATGGCCCTATTAAAGACTTCGCTACGAATCTTTTTAAGATTTGAGTTCCACCAACGTGTTTTCTTCGTTCCTCGAAAGGTCCGCAGTTTACAGCTGTCCTCATATGACGCTGTTATGGCGTCGCAGTCTCAGTCAGTGGATTGGGGATTCCAAAACCTACAGGACACACAGTGGGATGCCAGGTTTAGTTGAAAAAGAATGTGCCGAAAGCGACGCAACGGCTCATCAGACACTCACTACAGCCAACCACAAAAGGGAGCCCACTTTCCTACAATACTCTATCAATGCAGCCAGCTCCCTGGCAAGTGGGACCTCTTCCGAGTCGTATGGGAGATAGGGTGAACAGACAACCAAGTGCCTGTTCTGTCCTCTGCCATTTTTCAACGGAAGTCTTAGAGCTACGAGATCCCTGAAATCAGCAATTAAGGTGCCTTTTAGTACGACGGAGATTTTATGATTTGGCGAATTAGAGATTTCTGTTATTGGTCGCGTGCGGTCACGTGATCTAAAAGCCGTGAGGCGAAATTCCTATTAGGTAAACAGAAAACTCCTTACTATTCAATTATCGAATAACCAGTCACTAAAATCTCCGTCACACTAAAGGCACTTTAGATATGACTCGATTCGTCTATCGACATAAATGCAAATCCTGGGGTTCACTTGGCTGTCCCTGAAGTGTTAATGACACCTCTTTCAAATAATAAAAACTCATCGTATGTCAAACATAGAGTGGGGCAGAATTTGAAAAGCGGGCCCCTCGTACGTACAAATCGAAAAGAAAGTATCAGAAATATACGCAAGGATAAAAAATATAATCTAGGAAGGAGGTGGTTGTAAAATCGTAATGGGCAACTGGAATGCAGTGGTGGGTATTTACTTATTTACGAATTTTACATCCACTCGTACAATTCGAATTGCACGTGGGTCTCGTAATGATTCCTTTGATTGAAAATACGTTTGCTCAAGGTGGTACCTTTAGTCTTGAGAAAGATTTGATTTCGAATTTACCAAATTTTCCAGTATAGAAAATGTTATACGTGTACCAACTTCTTACTGAAAAAGAACGCACCTAAAATGCAATAGAATGAAGCGCTTTCAGATAAGAAGCGATTGTGCTAGCAGATAACACCACACTGTTGCTGTTTCTAAAGAACATTCTTGCGGAGCATAAGGGACGAACTCTTTGATATATCCGTACATGTATAAAAAACGTGGCAGAAACTTGGTTTGCGTTAGGTTCGTGCCGGTTTTTGGATTTGACGACTACATCCGGAAAAATTGGGTGGAAGAAAGAGACTTAACAGCAGCGTAATCATACGTAATATTTTTTATCGCGAAAGTTAAATTTATTTCCGAATTACAAGGGAAAACTGTACCGCCAATTCGACGAAATTAATGTCGCGTGTGCTTTTAAATACATTGAGAGTATATTGTTGGCAAGTTACAAATACAGGTTTTCTGAAAGAGGGAAATGTCAAAACTGGTAACGTTTTATACAGCAAAACAAATGAGCTCGACCTTTTCCATCAATACGGAAATTTAAAATCCAACAACAAATTAGTGGACGTAAATCATCTTATTTACTTGTTTGTTTGTTTATTTAATATTTTATTACTGTGTTCATTCCTTTCTTTATTTGTTTATTACTTGCCATTATGGTATGATTTGATTTCGATTTCTATTGATTTTTGTTTTGTTTTATATGTTAAATATTGAACTTAGTTACAGTACATACGACTACAATTATAAACACTGTGACTTAGCCGCCTAACAATATGTACCTACTTATACCTAGTTGAATACACTCAACAAGAAAAAAATGTGCGCGAAATAAAATTCTGTTTACAAATAGCTGTAGGTAATTGGCTGTAACGCTACGAAAAAGCCATAAATGCGAGGCAATTTGAATTTTATGGGGTAAATACCAATTTGGCTTGTTAATTTATATTCATTAGAGAGGACAAAACAAGACAAGTGTAACCAGATACTATAAAAATTGCCATTGTCACTTCGTCGCAAAACGCAAATTGATCGCATCCGACACGTTTTAAATGGAAATCGCTAAATAACGAGTGCGGGGAAATTGAAAAATGAATAAATCACATAAGACAGAACTAAATATTTCCAATAAATAAAAATAAACGAAGAGAGCGTCGAAAGGCATCGCCTACTCTTCGCATGTTTTTTAATTGTTATGGATCAGTAATTAAACAAATAAATTACTAAACGGTCTCCTTCGCCGTTATTAATGATCCCACAACAGTTGCCAGCTATTCGAACGTGGTTATTATGTAATTATCAGTTAGTTTTAATCTTGGGTTAAGCAAACCTTTCAGAACGGCCAACAAATTACTCATGAGTACACTCCTATACAAAACTAATTATCGCTCTTTGTCTTTGTAAATTATGTCTATAGATTCATGAAGTAGGTAATTTGCTTTATGGTTTATCTCTTGTCGACTCTCTTAAAGGATTCGATTAACCCCTTAAATTTGTTACCTGCGCACGTATAAATTTTAAACTTTAATTACTACATTTTTATTAGTTCACGATTTAATAGATACCTAATTTTTTATTCTAATCTATAATAAACCCAAAACTTGTCGTAGATACTTCAGTGCCTATAACAAACAGTTTGCACTCCTACATTGATTGATAATCAACTCACATCAAATAAGTCACAAAAATATATGCGATCGAAATGGTGTCTTCATTTTCCTTTTGTTAACAATAAGTTATAAAGCAATACATATTAACAATAAAAGCAAACAATAACGTCATTATACTGTTATGACTTCATTCAATTTAATTATCTTTTACATTAAGTTGTGGTAAAATCAGATAGTGATGTAAATTTCGTAAAGTTCGAAATTTGGCTATTGTTAAAGGAAGACCACTCTAATTACCTCTTTATTATTTACAATACGTTGAGCAAACGTGAACACTAACTAATTAGCCAGGTAGGCATTTAATGTTACACGAGGTGTATCAAATTCACACCTCCTCGTCATAATTTGACCTGCATAAATTTGAATTTGTTGCTGGTGTGAAAGTATTGTTTAATTGCAGCTGTCTTCGTGTAACAACATTAAAAAGCTCGAAGCGGAGGTACCTAAGAAAGTTCACCTGGCGAAGTCACGGCAAACTATTGGCACGAAAACTGTGAGCAGCGTTCGGGCGATTTCACAATACGGTAACACTGAAACTTTAAAGGTTCTTATCCAAATTAGTGCACTGGCATTATATGAAGGCACTCTAATACGATAATGACATGTAAAAAACGTAATCATACCAGTAATCATATCAGTGGTATACACTGTGTCCAAGATAAGGACCTCTATCATGGGAATCTCGGATACCATGAAAGATACGAAGATGGTCAAATTAGAGAAAAATTGCACAATTAAACATCCATTATCATGCGGTAAAGAAAACCGGAAACTTCCGCTTACTTCCGAAGAATTTCCTGAATAATGAGAAATTTGTTCGATAGGTATGTTCGCACGATTAGAGCGTTGTGCGCGGGTGCACCAACCTGTTGAAACCAACAGTTTCCAACTTAGTTTTTTTGTAGGCGGTACATCGTTCTATTCGTAATAAAAAATGCTATCCAATAGAGTATGTACTTTCTTTACGGGCCATATAAAAAATAAAGTTGATCAGGATTTCTCCGAAATGAAACTTATAAATAGTAACAGTGAGAAAGTGTTTTTTTATGTTCTCAAATAACATCAGGAACAAATCAGCGCTATGGCATTGGGCCACAAGACATTAGGACGCGGAATTCTTTGGAATTGTAGAGGCGGTTAAGACTGCTGAGTTTTAATAAGATTAAAGTCTTATGGAGATTTTTGGTATTAGCAGATGCTGGGCGTGCCTCTGAAGAATTATAATTATTTCGTATAAAAGATGTTGATACCTGTATTTAATTGAGCTATCGGGACAGATAATTCTGGATGGTGTAGTCGTGTAGACACCGCTTGCTATCTGTGCCGGATAGGGGGGGGGGGGGGGGCAAAAGGGGGCAAGTGTCCCGAGCGGCACTCAATAGGGGCGGCAAAAGTCGGCATGGTTCGTGTACTTTTAATTTGGTAATTTGGGAAGAAGGGCGGTAAAATACCAAATTTGCCTCCGTGCTAAAAACTTCTAGATTCGGCACTGCTTGCCATTACACATAACAATATTACCCAGGCCAGGGAAAACCTTCATTGGACTAAACGCTGGCACAAGAAATAAATTACTACAGCAACAAAATCCAAGAGAAAAATACAAAAAATTGAACATCTCAAATCGTACAATAAAATTGAAATACCTATCGAATCAAATGCAGTTAAACAAATTAATCAAAATGAGATACAAGAGGCGATATAAACGCAAATGGAACATAAGATAAATCAATTTAGCACAAAAGCACATCAAACACATCGAAGGTTCAATTCTTCAAATCTTAGATAAACATGGGAAATATTAGAACCGCCCCCTCCCCCCTGCCATGATTTACCGCCTCATTTCGGACTTTTCATATTGCAAGAAGCGGATGACTAATTGACTATAGTTACATTCTCGTAGACGCAGACGAAGTGTCCAAGTATGAGGCCTAAGCTCTTGTGAGCATCTTTTCTCCTATCTAAATCCAAAATCCTGGTACTCAGACTATTCTCAAAAGTGCGGTTTGCTCGATAACACGTTCTGTCTCTACCGGTTGCCCTCTTATTGCATTTGCATTTGTCACGTGCGAACACAATATTTACAGTAGGTATGTATGATATGGAGGGTTTTATGAATGACATAAATGAATGAAACGTTAAATTTATTAAAAACGTGCAGTGAAAGAGTTTTGCGTTATTTTATTTGGTCACGAAGCAAACCTAGAATAGGTAATATGAGTAATAATAAAAATAATGTTGCTCAAACAATCTGATTAATTTGGAACATATTATCGCACGCGAGTGAAAGCTTTAATTTCGTTACAAACGCAAGGGTGATTTCCGTGTTTATTTTTATCCAACAATGTAACTATAAAGGTATAAGTAAGGTAGGGGTTAGACACTTGATTAAACCAACATTTCCTATGCAGATGTCAAATTAAGATTATTATTATAAATTTTAATTTTATTAAATTTTTGATTTCAGAACGAAGGAGGAGAGGCTATCAACAGGAAACTCTAATGCAGTTATACCAGTGGCGAAACTGATGTGGCCGTACCCTTTCGGGTCGGAAAACACCCAGTTAACCCCTCCCCCCAATTTAAAAATGATAAAATTTCTGGCGGGAATACACAAAAGTCCCCCAACACAATATCACTATCGCCCAAAAACAACTCAAAAGAGAAAGGAATCGCATCTAACATGCGTGTCTCAGTGATTAAATAATGACTGCCTGGCAGGCCAACTATGATCTCTACTTGTATTCTACGATTCAATATCGAATACGAAAACTCGTACACTACTCCAGATTGAACGCATTATGCACTAACTCTTGCTGAACGTGATCAAAAATCGATCATTAGTCGATCAGGTAAATCTAGTGAATGGCACACACAATCAGTCCTATTCTCGTGTATCTTGAAAACTTTTCAATATTGAAACCTTTTCAAGAAACTTTTCAAGTGACTTTTACAATATTGGAAATTATTTGTATTCTCGTGCTCACCTTGTAATCGTATGTTTACGTTTTACAAGATTGAAAAGTTAACAACCATGAAGTTGTAACACAGTGTAGCCAACCCACAAATGTGAATAATGTGTGCGCGTGCGTAAGTACAATTAATCAGCTGTTTGGTATAAATACCAGTTGATTTAAGACGTGGTGTTACGTGTAGTTGACAATGTTTTTAAAAAAAGCAAGGACATCGAAATCACAATATACTATTTATGTAGAGTACTTAGAAAAAAATTGTTTGTTAAGAACTGGAAAACTTTCTCCTAACTTGGGCCCAGAGGATCTTCATTCTTTGTGGCTGCAACTAGCAAAGGAGCTAAATGCATGTGGAGATGGACCCACTAGAGAAGTTGAAGGATGGAAGAAGGTATTTTACCTACTTTAATATACAATTGTTAATTATATTTTCTGACTACAGCTGTTCACTGAGTGGAAATCGCAAACTCGCAAGAAAGCACGGGAGAATAAAGCACTAAATGCTCTCGAAATAAGGTTATTAAAGGGCAACCGGCACAGTGGTAGTGCATGGGATTTCTACAGTACCTGAAATAGGGGTAAATGAAGTGCAAGAAGCGATTCATGCAGTTGAAAACGTAGAAATACAATATGTATATCATAATTCAGCTATTTTGTAAAGCACGTTGTTAACATTTACTTTCAGGTTGACGAAGTAATACAAGATGTAGATGGAGCGGTAGCCTCACTGGATGTTCCCATAGAACAGATACTCCCTACCCATAAGGACGCCTATATAAACGTTGTTCATTGCTTCAAATTGAATAATTTTAATGATTCAAAATAAATTAATACAACTATTACATTCAGTGGCGTAGCGTTTCAAAATAATAGGAGGGGCGGATCGAAGTCACTTGGGCCCCCTCCCCCCCCCCCCCCATCTCAATTTTTCTTTCGCGGTGTCGATTGGTCATGGTATCACAGAAAAGAACAAAAATAAACGACAAACAAAATGTAATTATGTATTTTTTTTAACCAAATTTTCAAATCTTAAATTGTTTTCGTCTTTTAAGTGATGCTAATTGCAGACTCACTGACACAGAGAGAATGTGAATTGAATCGGTTGCTGTGAGGAGCGGGGAGCAGGTTCTTCGCAGTTCTTGACAATTTCTACGACTACAGGCAAGGCAATAACAGTAGCGCTAGCGCTGTTGTTGTAGTGTGTAGGGGTATTGACCGTATCAGACGTTCACCGTTCACGAAAACTTGTCAAAACCATACTTACCTAGGTATAGGCTTGAATCATGAAATTCAATTCATTTTTTTTTATTTTTTATTACCTATTATACATTTACTACTTACATAGTAGGGGCGGATTGGGCCCCCTCAGCTTTCGAGCCCGGGGCGGACCGCCCCCCTCGGCCCCCCCTCGCTACGCCACTGATTACATTTGTTCCACATGTTGTAATACATCTATTAATAAAATAAATTCAGGATCATTCATATTGGAAACGAACCCTAACCTTTAAATTAACTTGAAAAATGGCTAGCAAGGATAATCCGTACTTGCTAAGATTTCAATATTAAGTTCTCAATATTGTAAACTTTTACAATGACATGTGTCACAAGAATACGAAACCGAGATCAAATTGGGAAACTTTTCAATTCTTGTTTACTTTTCAATATCGTAACTATTTCAAGATGCACCAGAATAACACCGAATGACGGTTAATAGTTATAATTACGATTAAATATTTATCCCCTTGCAGGGCCGGACTGGCTTAGGCCGCCAGGCCGCCCGAGCGGCTGGGGCCCCGCGCTAGCGGGGACCATGGATGGGGCCCTCTTTGGGTCAGTCAATGTTTGAAGCATTAATGTTTGTAAATGTTGAGCGTATTGTTAGTTTAAATTTGGAGAAGGATAAATTAATTGATAAATTTGCCAATACGTCATTGGAATTACAGCGCCTTCTCCTTTAATTTAATGTTCAATACTGTTCAGCAAGTTGTTTGAAAAACAATTAAAAAAGTCTGCAAATCCCTCGTCTTCTTTTTTTGGGATGGGGGGGGAGGTCCATAAGTTTGGAGGCCTTTTGGACATGGAGCGCCCGGGGCCCTTACCCACCCAGTCCGGCCCTGCCCTTAAGGGGTAGTTAACGGTACGTTTTCGAACAAAACAGAACAAGAGGAAAATATCCTCTGGCTAGTAAAAGGTCTCTGTTAAATCATTTTGTTCTAATTCTTATCTAATCCATCTGTCCAGTGAAATCGAGGATGGCTTACAAGATGGCCATTATCTCACTGAAAAGAGCGAACAGGTACGGCTCCTAATTACAATGGTATTCGCACGAGAACATTCTTGTAGTGGCTATCCTCTTGAGCTGAGATTGGTATTTTTCAGCATGAGCTACCCGGAAAAAACCCCTCTAAAATTGCCACGTAAAACACTCATCTCTAAATCCCAATCGCACCTATCTCTAATCCACGAGAGGGTGCGAAAATTAGTTTATTCTATTTTAGATTATAATCCTTTTTATAAGCACCCAAATGGGGGTATTAATTGGACTTTATGGCACAGAACTGTCAAAAATTGCCTAGCAACGATACTGTCACTCGCAAAACTTGCTGTATTCTTTTTCATATAGATCTTTGGATTTATGAGGAATCACTTTACTTTGTGCGATTTCGAATTCACGTAATATTTCGTCAGAATAAACGTTTTCCATTTCAGCTACACTCATTTCCAACAGCGAATTGTTTGATAAAAAGTAAACAGTCTCAGTATCCATAGCAACACAAAAAACGCCAACTATCTACACCACTCATATTTGGTTAGCGACAAATTCCTGTAAGAACTACTAATCCCTTTTAACTTTTTAGAAATTGTGCTAAAATAGATTAAAACGTTGTATGTACCACGGGCATAATCGATTATGGCCCTCGAGAAATTAAAAGCCCTCCTTCGTCGGGCTTTAAACATTCTCTCGTGCCATAATCTTTTGATTATGCCCTTAATACATAAATAACTATTATTAGTGGAAAAGGTTTGCGTCACGAGATGGGTTAAAGTAGTGGGAAGTTGGTTGTTCTGGGAGAACCGTCCGGCAACGCCCGCTGAACCGTGAGCGAAGTTGGGCCACCCACCTGTAAATTACCGTAGGATAGATTTTGTATTGTGCTCAAATTCACGTTGAGCGGCGAGCGCATGCAAGTCAACAATCTATATTTTACTGTGAGGTGTTTTAATTCGCACTTAGAAGTGAGGCAGGATTAAGTAAATTACCCGTAAAATTAGTGCAGGGTAGTCTTATGTATTGGTGTGATGGCCGAATCATAGAAAGTTTATTTTATTTTTTGAGAGGTGTCGTGATGATACGGTAGCGAAGTTGAATACGTGTAAAATAAACGCGTAAAGTTTTAAATTTTAATGGAAATGAACGATTTTGGATTGAATTTCATGTTATAATTCGTCGCATGTCTAACAGCCGATTGTGCACAAATAATATTTTTCTACAACTGTCAAAAAAACCTGTCATTTTCTGACGGATTTCGAAACGCGAAGTACTAGATTTTTAATCGGTTAATTAATAAGTAAGGTTGCTCTTGACAACGTGCGCGAAATCGTCAACAGTGAAAAAAAGTACTTCGCGCACGGGACAAAGTTGAACTTAAACAGAAATTTAATTAACAATCGGTTCAGTTGTAGAAAAAATATTGTATATAACGCTAGCGCGAAGTTATTTCGCGCATTTGACTTTGACAATGCGCGAAATTGAACTTCGCGCTCTTGTTATATAAATAACTATTGTATACGACATTGACATTTTTATATGACATTTCGGGTACAATCTCGCATCGATATTGAAAGTACAATTAGGGGCTCTCTTTGAGCGAAACCATGCTGAAACAGAGACTAGAGAAATCCGAGCCACATGCCATGGCATTTAATAAGTTAATTAGTGCCTGAGGGGCCTTGGTCAATTTGTAGTCAACTTCAGAATCGTATACGTTGCATGCACCACTGCTTCGTAAAAAAGGCACTATATACTTAATCGATTAGGCGTTCATTATCGATAATCCAACGATTTGAGTGACATTAATACTATACTACAGTTGCTACGAAAGGTGTTATAATTTCCTTTAAGGGGAACTATCTTAAATAATTACTGATTAATTGGCTGTACATGCTCTCCGCATTCATCGCATTCCTTACTTAAGACTCAAGCGTGGTTTAGAGGTTGGTTGTGTTTTCGTATCACTTCCTAACAAAATGTCCGCTACCTGGGTATACAGGTGGCTTGATAAGATACTGCGGTTGTAAACGTAATTTGAGGATTGCCACACCTTGGTACTGGAGCCATAAAAATTAACCACATATACTAACCGTTGTAAACCTTAAACCCACCTCTTCAAAAAATAAAAGGGCTACTCATAAGTCATAAACAATGAAATTACAGTAACGAAAGGATGCCGGAAGGAGATCGAAACTGCAAAGAAAACGTCCAAGTCTGGGCGAAAAAATTCACCTTTGTGTGTTTAGCTAGCGTCATTGGTGAATTGGTGATGTCATCACTTTATCTTTAATAAATCAATTGTTAATACCTACGTAAGCCATATTAATGGCGTATATGATGGATTAAACCACAAATGGCAAATCTTTGCTAATAATTTCGCTACCTTCGGTCAAATAAATAATCTTAGAATTCGAAGAATAAAATGTAAATGCTGTCTAATTAGTTATAGATTAAGGTACTTCCTTAACAGAAAACGTTCTTATCTTACCGAGACATCGATCTTCTAGAAGTGGGTATTATTTTTAAACCACAAACTAATGAATACATAATGAATTAGCACAAACCTGATCCATCTTAACGAGTGGTTACTTGAAGATATCAAAAACTTTACAACATAAATACTTTTAGAGGCAATTTGTTATGTAAATGACACATACTTCTAATTACGTGGGTTGTATAAACTTTATTACGCCTAATTACCGTTAAGGAAATAGATATTTTTTTGTTAGCGGAAGTACGGCGCGAATTAACATAAAGGGATTAGTCAAAAGAATGCAAACAGACAACACGAACACCCCCGTTTTTTCATTCCGTAGTCGATGCACGCGGAAAGGTGGTTATAATGGCGACGAGGCAACAATTATGGAGTGACGTCAGTCATTAATTATAACTTAACCTGTGGTTAGGTCTTAACAAGCTGTCACTGGTAGATTGTTAGCGCGTTATTTATGAGAATTTAAACGCGGACGCTTTAGTTCAATGTATAAATTAAGGTATGCGGAACACGTTTAGTTATATTATATGCTGGAATCTCACGTATGTAGGTGCCTATCTACCATGTTTTCCAATTGTCTCTTTCGTTATGATTATATATTAATTTAACTATGCCTCTCCTGTAGGAAAGAAAGCTTAATGTGAAAGAATGTTAATGGGTTTCGGTAGCTCGTCTAACAAATATCCAGCATTAATTGACGACATTTATGCACACTGTTAGATATTTGCCGTGTTCGCACACTTTAAAAAAATTTATCGCACGCATAAAAACTTCGAAATTAATTTCACAAATAGGTAAATATGTATTACCTGTTCATTATGAAGAAGTACACATGTTAAACAAAGAATTTGCCGTTTTTGAGCCGCTCGCACTCGAGCGGAAAATTTGTCATAAAAATTCTTGACATACCTACCTCCTTAAAATAGTTATCCCAAAAACAAGCATGTTGATAGATTTAGTGTGGCGTATTCGGCATCTATTTGAATGTAAAAACTTTAGGCGTATATCTTCACTAATCTCTCATTTTATTGTGGGTTGTCGACTAAACATATATCTACTACCTATTGGTGAAATATTGCTTGGAACACTTCAAGAAACCTGAATTTAGTAACATTAACAATATTTTTTGCATCTTTGTCTGTGTGTCTAAAAACTAGACCATTAGGTAACTTGTTTTCGTACTGTATAACTACTTAATCCTTAAACGCAATAGAAAGGATTCTTATTTGAACCCGTACTTAAGTTAAGGTTTAGATTTGAATTAGAAGTTGTTTTAAATTTTAATCAAACTTATATTATATTTGATTATTTTGCGATCAAAAATTTAAGTTTCTGTACATTTTGTACATAGATAATGAGTCCATTTTGTCAAATTCTCCTATTAATTTTTCTTGGGCGAGGTTATGATTTTGGTCTTTCGGTCTGTCCGTTCGTCCGCCCGTTCGTCTGTGAACACGATAACTCACTAACGGTTTCGAATTTTCTAATTCTGTTTTTAGCAATGGGTAATAATAATGTAATGGTGGTAATTGATGCAATGATCAAGGGACTAATTGATTACATTTTGGTAAATATTCGTCAACCGGAAGTGACTTTGTCGCTTGTCTATATTGGTGCAGTCTATTATTGTAAGGGGTTTAGAGGGTGCAGAAAATTCCAGTTTTCTGCGGATGATTCCAACGTTACGCAAAGTTCAACTAAACGCAAAACAATATTTACTAGATGTTAGTGACCTTAGAACCAGTCTTGTCGTGCCGTCCCCTATAAGCAAAATATCACATACAACCCTAACGTCAATTTCGAAGTGGTATTGATCTTAGGGGTACTTAATCAAACACTACAATATTGACTTACCTTATTCCCATAGTTGGCAATTTTGGGGAAAACTACAAGCAGAGCCATTTGGCTGTCAAAACAACGGACGTTTGGCCCCACTTTCAAATCTTACCCAGATTTGAAAGTGGCGCCACAATCGGTTCGAACTGGCTGGTAAGAGTTCTTACGTTGTTATAATATAACGATTCTTTTATGTGTGGCTACGTGAGACACAATGAGAGACACGTGAGACACAAAGATGAGGAACAGCGATCTGAAAATAAACGTTTTTCCCATGTTAATTTCCTATGTGCGCTTTTCAAATATTCGCCCGGTATATTCCATAGATGTAGCATACAGCCATTAAATCGTTGCCAAAGTATGTGAGAGGTAGTATAAGTAGAATACCGCGCATGCGGGCTGTGTTGTCTGTCAAATTGACGTTCCTGACATTTCATTGGCGTGTTATTTCCGTAGAACATAAGTTACTGCAGTAGAAAATGCGCGTAGTTTTTACGAAATGGTGCGTTTAATTTGTGGTGAACTTAGCAGTAGAGAAAGTGCAATTTCATTCTATGCGTATAGGAACAAAATATGTGTTTCGTAACTTAATATGAAATGATCCATTTTTGCGACGCCTATGGTTATCATCTGTTTACATTCGGATACTGCGCGTGTGCGGTGTTCTACTACGGTGCAAAACATATCTCTGTCTTTGTTAGGTATGTTGGCACAGATGCTCCTTATTGAAATTAATGGGAGGCCATATTTATGTATATATGATCTAAGGGTTAAACTTAAATCAAAAATATACCTAACCCTACAATTAAAAAGTGTAAACAGTTGTGAATTTAGGTGGTAAGAGGTCAGTACGCCTAATGCGTTTAATTTTAGGTCCATCCAGTCGTCGAGTGACAACACTTTGTTACTAAGTTCTCACTAATTGGTAGCAATTTGACGAAGTGTAGGAATATTAGTAATAATGCTCAAGATGGTAGTTAGAGAATGACAAATTTGTTATGATTGCTCATAATATTGCCAGAATATTGTGTAAACAATCTTGGTATAGTTAGCAATATTTAAAATAATTTATTTAAAAAAAAAATTAGTTACCGGACAAAACCGGGTTTTTCAGGCAGGTGAAATGATTAGAAATTGGGAAAAAATAATTAAAACAGCTGAATTTTTCCGCGGGTGAAATCCCGGGGGTTGAAAAGGGTGGAAAGTGGTGCTGTGCGAATTGTGGCAAAACTATTAATTATAGATGAAAATGTTTAATGTGAAAGTTATAGAGATAAAAAAAAGAGCAACTTTTGTATCTGCACTATTTTCACATAACCTCCAATTTTCCTAGAAAAACCGGAAAAACTTTTTTTTGGTTTTTTATTCTTAGTTTTGCGAAAAAATGTCGTAGAGGTTTGAAATTTGGAGGAAACATAGCTTGTTCTATGATAAAAAAGGAGATAATTTTTTGGGCCCGTAAAGTTGAACCGTTTCCAAAATCTCACGATTTCTGAAAAAAACAAATTATTCAGGAATCAGGAAGCAAGATAATTCGATTTTGTTTCGAATTGCTTTTATTGCGGTAAAAATGCGGAAAAAAGAAATAATAAAGATGTTTTAACTAAAACAGTTGAGCATAAGATAACAAAAGAGAATATTTAAGCAAACATTAAAGAGAAGCAAGAAGACAGATTTAGAAAAAATCTTTATTAACATCCAACATGTTGATTTATCATGTCAAAAACCGTGTATATCTTAAAACTGTTTTTCCAGGTTTGGCGATTTTCTCGAATTTTTGCTATAGGAATAATATTTTTTTATTTTTGTTTATTAAAATATGTCTTCTCGTGATTTCACCCGCGGAAAAATTCAGCTGTTTTAATTATTTTTCCCCAATTTCTAATCATTTCACCAGCATGAAAAACCCGGTTTGAATCGGTAACTAATTTTTTTTTTTTTTAAATATTATATAGCCTGGACTATTTACAGATGTCATCTGCTAAACTTCAAAACTTCGGGGAACTTATTTCAGATGTCGCCACCAAAAAAATTCCCCTTTAGTACCTACGATATTGTGTAGTACCATTGGTCCATTGAGTAATTAAATCCTTCACTCAACGGTAGTACCATTGAATAAGTCTCCAACAATGACTAATACGTTAGTTTTACCGGAACCGTCGCGAATTGAATACATAAACGTCACCCGGATAGCATATTATCGTATAGTCACTTTCTAAAAGTTAGACTGGATGAAATACAATTTTCGACAATCCAGAGCAAATTCGCTTTCACAGAATTCCCAATGCGTAGCCCACAATGACGGTGTTGATAACTTTTTCAACACTGTTATTATTAAGACATATAAATAAGTTACCTTCAGCAATTTAAAATCATTTGCATTTTCAACACAATTTATGTGGATTGGCGTTTTTAATTATCAGCATTGAGTGGCAGTATCATAAAGATATAAAAATTAATTATTAGGCTTTTTTTAATGTATAACGCAAGTAGCCCCCAAGTCATCTACTATTTTGAAATGTTTCGGTTATAAGACAACTAAATCTACAGTAACAGTTTTGTAAACAAGCTTTCCATTGTAGTAGTTTCCAAAAACGACGGAGTCCTTCCGGTCGTTTTCGAATGGACGATGGAATTTATTTAAATACGTTTTGTATACATTCGAAGTTTACATAATAGACTTATAATTATATGAATCTATATTAGCATATTGGGCGTTCGCGGCTGTTAAGAACATAACATAAACAATTACCAAATTCGTTAATAGCTCATAGAAACAACAATTTGTGGGTGTATTTGATTTTTACTTGTAACTATCCGCAAATTGCCTTTCTATTTAAATTACATAACGGCATAAATCACGATAATTCCCCAGGGCCTTACTTGCCAATAAAACATTTTAAATGGATATGGTTATAACAATGACATCAATGTTCATGATTTATTGCCGCTGCCCGCCATTTATTAATTAGACAAAAATATGCGCTATTTAACGTTATTTGTGGAGGAACCATTTAGTAATATTTTATAGAAAAAATTATCTATCAAAAACAATATTTCTTTTTAATTACATTTTTGAAATTAAAATTTAAACCTGTCGTAAACGTACCTATAGAGTGATTTGTATTCGAGATTCTTGTAAAGGCGGGACGCCGTTGGGTGTTATTACTAAAAGTAAAAAGTTAATATCAAATTGCTTAATTTAAAAACGAGGTAGTAGGTGATCACTGTTATTACACAAGTAATAACGTAAACCCCCGTGTGGTTAGGCACCCATCGGGCGCGTCTCCGGGTGGCGGATAGGGGAAAGCCCATACAGACACCTGAATGATCGTACGTGACTCGTGCTTCGGTGTGGGTAGTGACGATTATAAGTGGCTCGTCGGGGCTAAAACCCAGACTGGTAGCGACGAAGGTCGTCGCCGCGGACCAACCTCCCAAGTCAAGGTGTTAGCGACCGTGCCGAGGACTGCGTGGCACTGGGGTGCAGTGTCGATAACGGTGCCCCTCGGATACCGGGCGACCTCCGAGTGGTGGCTCCTTTCCTTCGGGAAGGGGCTGGCAGCCAAGCCCTGGGCAAGCGGCTCTGCCCAGGTGAGACCGCATTTCCGCACTACTCGTGGGAATTGTATGGAATCTTCAACAAAACCTTTCTGGGCTCCTCGTCAGAGGGGACCAACAAGCCGGGCCCTCAAAAGGGGTCCGGTAACGGGGCAGGCTCCTCGAAAGAGGGGACGGCTCCAACGCAGGGCCTTACCCAAGGACCTGGTGGTGGGTCAGCTCCTATTCGCAAGAAGAATAGGACTGGCGCACAGAAGGCGATGGCCAGGAAGCGCCGGCTCGAGGGTAAAACCTCGGGTCAAGCGGGCTCTGCGCCAAAGCCTAAGGCTGCGTCTGGGTCGTTGGCTCAGGGGGGCAACCCGACGTCAGGGACTAAGCGTCTCAGATCAGAGAGAAGCACTCCAGGGTCTGGCTCAAGGCAGCCTGAGAAGAAGCCTAGAGGTTCTGATGCACCCAAGGGTGCACCACGAACTTATGGGCAAGTCGCTGCGGCAGGGCTTAAAGTGGCCGTCGTTCCGGTTTCATACCCGGAGGTGGACATCTCTGAGGCTCAGTCGAGGTGCATTATGGCTGCATTGAATGCAGTCGTAGACCGGATGGAGGGAGGGCCCTTTCCTCGGCTGGCAAGGTTCCGCTGGAATCCGCAGGGTGCCATCGTGGCCGAATGCGAGGACCAGTGGACCTTGGACTGGTTGGAGAGGACCGTCCCTCTTATCCGGCCCTGGGATGGCGCGTCGCTGAAAGTTGTGTTGTACGGGCTCCCGGATGACACGGACACCATTTTGAAGCGCCTCCAGAGGCAAAATCCTGGTTTCAGGACGAGTCTATGGAGGACGTTCTTTCGCAGGGAGGAGCCTGGTAGGATTCTCCTCGCATTTGGTGTCGATGAGACGTCCTATCAGGCACTCCAGCGACAGAACTTTCAGGCGCACGCGGGGGTCTCGCGCGTTACTTTTGTGACGAAAGCGGGTGCTCCGGCTGCGCAAGGTAAGGGAGAGAGCTCCACCGAAGCAGCGGGACCTAGTTCCGTTGCGGCGGAGGGGGCTCAACCTCGCGGTGTGGATCTCGAAGAGGCGGCGGGATTGCTCCCGGCACCCGAAGAGATCGAGAAAGATGTCAGCGAGCTTTTGGCTCGTGTGGCGGTTCTTGGCTCCGGAACCGTCGGCATCGCTAACGGAGGAGGGAACCTAGTACATCAGTGATGGACAAAGTAACCTTCTTACAGAGCAATTTGCAGCACAGTAAGGCGGCGACCTGTCTAATAGGTCGTCAACTTGCTGTAAAGCGGACAGGCGTATGCCTCATACAAGAACCTTGGGTTTACAAGGGACGAGTAAGAGGTCTGGGCCAGGTGGAGGACTCTCTTTATTATAAGAGGGACAGCCAACTGAACCCGAGGACTTGCATTTATGTCGATAGACGAATCGAGTCTTATCTAATGGCTGATTTTTGTTTCAGGGATCTCGTAGCTCTACGACTTCAGCTGAAAGATGACAGAGGACGGGGCAGGCACTTGGTGGTCTGCTCCGCCTATCTCCCGTACGACTCAGAAGGGGCTCCACCAACCAAGGAGCTGGCTGAGTTGATAGAGTACTGTCGAAGTAATGGGCTCCCTCTTGTGGTTGGCTGTGATGCAAACGCACACCATGTTGTGTGGGGCAGCACGGACACGAACTCGAGGGGCGACCACCTTCTGGAGTACTTGCAACCAACTGATTTGAATGTTTCAAATCAGGGAGCAGCCCCTACCTTCGTCACAGCGCGGAGGAAGGAGGTCATTGATCTGACGCTGGGCTCCTTTTCAATAGCTCACATGATCACGAATTGGAGAGTGTCTGATGAGCCGTCGCTTTCGGACCACAGGCACATTCTCTTCCAACTGAACCTGGCATTGCACTGCGGACCCTGTAGGTTTCGGAATCCCCGATCCACTGACTGGGACTGCTATGTGGCAAAACTGTCGGACCGGTTGGATAGACCACCTCTGCTCTGTCGGAAAGCAGGGCAGGTGGAAGAGGCGGCCGCATTAGTAAGTGACGCCATAACAGCGTCCTATGAGGACAGCTGTAAACTGCGTACCTTTCGAGGAAAGAAGAGAACACCTTGGTGGAACTCAGACCTTGAAAAGGCTCGTAAGGAGGTTCGCAGGCTCTTTAATAGGGCCATGCGAACTAAGTTACCTGCGGACTGGGAAGATCTTAAGATCTCCCAGCGCAGGTATAAGGACCATATTCGGAGGTCGAAACGAGGATCTTGGAGGACTTTCTGTGGTAACATGGAAGGTCTTCCTGAAGTTCAAAAACTTCGTAAAATCCTTTTGAAGGACCCGGGGCAAAAAGTGGGGACACTGAGGCTTCCATGCGGTAGATATACGTCTACCGCGGGTGAGGCACTCACATGTCTCCTGGAAACACATTTTCCAGGCTCTGGGGACTACTTAACTTCGGACCCACCAAAAGGAGCTACTCGGGTCGGTGTAAGGCCGATCAACTGGAAGGTAGCTTCCCGGGTGGTTACCGAGGGATCTCTGAGATGGGCGATCAACACGTTCAGCCCATTTAAGAGTGCAGGACCGGATGGGATATTCCCGGCTCTTCTACAGAAGGGCCTGGATCCGCTGCTCTTGCACTTGTTGCATCTCTTCAGAGCCTCTCTGGCTTTAGGGTATATCCCCGAAAGCTGGAGGAAGGTAAGAGTTGTGTACCTACCTAAGCCGGGTCGTGCTAAATATGACGTGGCGAAGGACTATAGGCCCATCAGCCTATCATCGTTTCTTCTAAAAACGGTGGAGAAGCTGGTGGATGCATACATAAGGAATGGCGTACTGGTTAGTAGACCACTACATCCGTTCCAACATGCTTACAGGGCTGGTATGTCCACGGAGACGGCTCTACACAGCCTGGTGTGCAGGCTGGAAAAGGGAATGTCTTCCGGGGGGATAGCTCTGGGAGCGTTTTTAGATATCGAGGGTGCGTTTAACAACACCACGTTCGATTCGATTAGTGAGGCTGCTGAGAGCTTTGGTATTGATGGGTCGATCGTAAGATGGATCCGAGCCATGCTCGAAAGCAGAATCATTATATCCTCAATTGGGATGACGGAGATGAGCTCATCGGTTACTAGAGGATGTCCGCAGGGTGGGGTATTGTCTCCACTGCTGTGGTGCCTGGTACTAGACGGGCTCCTCCGCACCTTGAACGAGGGGGGAGCGTATACACAGGGATACGCGGACGATCTCGCGATCGTCATAACTGGGAAGTTTCCAAACACCGTGAAAGAGCTCATGCAGGGGGCTCTTGAACAGGTGGATAGGTGGTGTAGTAGCCATGGCCTTTCCGTTAACCCGGAAAAGACCGAGGTTGTTTCATTCACGAATAGAAGGAGAGCGGATCTTACTGGGCTCGCTCTTCGAGGACGTCAACTGGGTCTGACCAGGTCAGTGAAATACCTGGGAGTCATCATTGACTCCCGCCTGACCTGGAAAGGGCACATTGAGCGCATAAGCAAAAAGGCCACTGCATGTCTATGGGCATGTAGAAGGGCTTTTGGTTGTACATGGGGCTTGAACCCTCGATTGGTATACTGGCTTTACACTGCAGTGATAAGGCCAATAATACTGTATGGTGCACTTGTATGGTGGCCTGCCATGCGCAGGGTAACCTACAGGAAGCAGCTAGGAAAGGTCCAGCGACTCGCCTGTCTGGGAGTCACTGGAGCCCTAAAAACCACGCCAACCTTGGCCATGGAGGCACTTCTGGGACTAGAGCCTTTACACTTAGCTGTGGAGGCAGAGGCTCGGAAAGCTTCCATACGGCTAAACGATTGGGATGAATGGAAGGATCGAGGCAGCCTTGGGCACGGGCGGATCTGGGAGGAAACCCTCAGAACCGATCCCCTCCTTGCAAGGAGGGACGTGATCCGGGCTATCTTGCTAAGACCAAAGCGTTATAAAGTCATTCTCCCGGATAGGGAGCAGTGGCTGAACTCGGATTGCTCGTTCCTCAAACCTGAGGGGCTCGTGTGGTTTACAGACGGGTCCCAAACAGAAAGGGGAACGGGCATGGGTATATATGGTGATCGACCGAGAGCCAGCGTCAGCGTCTCCCTTGGTCAGCATAGCACCGTGTTTCAGGCAGAGATGTTAGCCATCATGACCTGTGCACAGGAAAACCTCCGTAGAGGTTACCGTAACAAGCATATATACATATGCAGTGATAGTCAGGCGGCGTTGAGGGCCCTGTCGGTAGACAGGTTCCGATCAGCTACGGCGCTTGATTGCAGGCGAACCCTAGATAGATTAGGTGAGTCTAATAGGGTAAGCTTGATTTGGGTGCCAGCGCACTGCGGAATAGGGGGCAACGAAAGGGCGGACGAGTTGGCTCGCGAAGGCAGTGGTGGGGTCTTCGTCGGGCCCGAGCCTACCCTAGGGATTGCTCCCTCCGTTGTTAGGGCCAGGATTAAAGATTGGTTGACCAGTCAATTCCAGGCTCAGTGGCAACAAGTAACCGGACTCCGACAGTCCAAGGCCTTTCTAACAGGGCCCGTTGGCAAATCGGGGTCTTCTAAGCTTCTAAAACTGAATAGAAGCCAGCTTAGGAAGATCACTGGTGTCCTTACGGGACACTGGATGGTCAACTATCACCTGCATAACATTGGGCTCGCGGAGGAGTCAACGTGCAGGTTCTGTGGCGAGGCAGATGAAACTACCGAGCATGTGGTCTGTCACTGTGACGCTTTGATCAGGGACAGATATCAACTCCTTGGAGACAGATACCTGGAACCGAGGAGGGTGAAGCAACTTAGGCTAAACAGGGTCCTATCCTTCATTGAGAGGAACGGGCTCTGAACTCAGTTGCGAAGAAAGGGGGTAGGCACAATGGGCCTCTGGTGTGCCTAAGTGCTGCCCGGTCGGGCTCCCCTGCGAATAGAATAGAATAGAATAACGTAAACCGTTTCTATTAATTTACACAAGAACAAAAATTAATTGATCCTCAAATGAAATTGAGTTCTTTTGTGTCGTTGGGGTTGGGATATAATTCTAGTGTCTGATTTATTGGAGATTATTATTTTCATGTCACGCACTAAGCGATTTCCCAATGTTATTAGGAATTACTACTTTAACAACACTACCAACACTTTTTCAATAAGAGGTGGAAATATATAACAGAGTCCTGTTTGTTTGTCTTACTTGAGTCTATAGAAGAAAAAAATCGCCCTAACAGTCCTCAAAGCTTAAGTTTTTGGCGAGGGTAGAGCTAAAAGCAAACATTGAACAGTATTTTCTATACAAATAGTTGCCATGGGTAATTTTTCCCACGCTTGTTCCTTAACGAAAAATATTAAAATTTGTAAAAAATGGCAACATTTTTCCTTCACCAAAATTTAATTTTAATTAATTTTAGCTGGGATCTGCAATGTGCACCTGCAAGACCGTACACACTCATATAGAACCATGTTTTGTATAACAGGCGATCAAAAATGAGCAGTTGTCGGGTTGCCTTTGGAAGTTCAAGTCAAGTACGATTTCCCAAACATTCCAAAGGTAACTCTACAGCAACTCATTTTTGATCGCATAGTATATTATACGGCCAGAAGTTGGGATTGATTAAATAGTTTAATTCTGCTCGGCTTCGGGCGCTAGTAGAACTAAGGAATCTAGTAAGTGAGTCGCAAAATTTGCAATGGGCCAATGGCCTTGGGGAATCCCACGGCCACGACTGGGAAATTCAAGACAATGACCTTGGGAAATTCCAGGGTCACGACGTTGCGGACATTCTAAGAATAGGGAAATTTCAAGGTCATGACCTTGCGATGTAACCTCGGGCATCTCCCAAGATCATGTCCTTGGAAAACCTCAAGGTCATTCCCCAGGCGGAGGTGGGCAGGTGGCGCGCTTCTACTAGCGCTATTCGAAAACAAAATAATACGTTCTGAATTCCATAATCTCAAATGAGGTTGAAATAATAATAACACAAGATGTTGTCTTAGTGTGCGTTTACAATGAACGTATACGTAAGAAATACATAAAACGTAAAAATTTCGCAAAGTTGAACTGTATAGAAACATACGAAAGTGTTTACGATGAACGTAATTTTTACGTACGTATATGTAAGTCTTGCGCATAGTCGCAAGGGTTGAAAATGTTTCAAAGTTACGTACGGTCAAAGATCATACTATTATGTAGTATGATCTTTGGTTTATTGTAAACAGTGAAGTAAATTTACGGAAACGATACGGATATGTAGGAGTTACGGTTTATGAAATATTTACGTATACGTTCATTGTAAACGCACACTTCCCCAAATCGTCGATGTTTTATTTTTAATAATTTTGATAATGGCATATGTCAGACATTTTGACAACTTATTCTACAACACCTGTAACTACTGCAGCAGAAATATAAATTTGATTGGGGAAGACAACATCTTGTGTTATTAAAATAATTAATAGTAATAGTAATTTATGTTTAATTCGGATTAATTTCAGATAGAAAATCTGTTCGACTCCCTTAAACATCTTTGATAATTAGTGAAAACTACTATTGAAGATCTGTATGAAGACCAATCTCGCTGGGAAAGAAAGTTTTGATGCCGAAAGGGAAAGAGGAAAGGATTAAAGTTCCAATCGCGTTCGGAGTGGAAGAGCAGCTTGGGCTTTATCTGCGCACAGGGCTCACAATTTATTCTTGGTTGTGCTTTTCTTCGTATACCTACATTATTAAAACGTTCATGAAAACACCACATCTACAAAGAAGTTCTATTTAATATTTCTGATTTCAAATGTATAATTCTGCGAACAATGCGAACCGGTAATCCTGAATATTCAATTCAAATGATAAATGGCATGTACCTAAAAAACATCAAAATGGGTATAGCTACGTTCCGGCATAACGTACCATTAATTTAATAAGAAAGAGGTGATTAGATAGTCTCCTCCTTATGAATACATTAATAACAACCAGACATGCTTTCAATGAACAAACCTCAGCATTTAATGAAAAATGTAAATAATATGAAATTGTGACATGAAATTTAAAAATTCAGGATTAGTCTTAGTACGAGAAAGAATAAAACGATTACTACATATAATTCCACTTCTCAAAAAAAATTGGGCAACCGGTATGTTTGCACGTTACTGGAGAAATCGAAAAAAATAACACACGCCTACTTTCTGTCAAGCTTCATCCGCAAGAAATTTTCTGTTTCCGGTAGCTGCGGTCAAATTCGAAGTCACGAATGTTGTAAGATATGTTGCCTAACCATAGGGGCATTTCAGCACAGTAATAGTTGTAAGATATACTGGGTTTCGCCTTCGGGTAATTCCAGCCTCGAATTTGATCAGCCTCTATATCATTTAGCATTTCTACATTTCACACGTTAGCAAGGCAAGTAAGATGGGCTAATGAATCAAAATAAAAATTATGGTCATGATCGAGTAGGTTAAATTAATGAACGGTTCTGCTAGGGAAGTGATCGGGTAAGAAGAGTCAGGAAGAGGGACAAGGGAAAGCACAAAAAAGTGGGAAATTGTGAAAGGTGTTTAAGATATAGGGATGGGGATACAGTTATTGTATAAAGACAGTGGGGCCATAATGTCGGCCCATCTTTTTTAAAATGTATTATTGAGCAAGAAAGCAAAGAGGGCTTGGACAGGTATGTTTTGGGCTTCAAAATCAGACCTTAAATTTTGTCCAAGGAGATTGCCGTTTGCCGCTCATGAATCGTGGTGCTGTGGATACGGCCACGAAAAAAGCAATCAAGGTAGTGGAAGACAGCTGGCCTTCCTCGTCCCAAGTAAAGTCAAACTCACCCTACCCTCTGTCTAAAACAGTTTTTCACTAAAAACGGCATGAGGTCCATTGCCCCCCCCCCCCCCATAACCGCCGGATCTAGCCCCGTGTAGTTTCTTTTTGTGTACCAGACTTAAAACGGGAATGCGAGGAAAGCGTTTTGCCACTGTGGAAGAGGTAAAACAAAATCACTAAGAGGCCTACAAAATGTCCCTATAAAGTTTTGCACAATGGGGACATAATTTGAAGAAGTGCGTTGTAGTCAATGGAGAACACTTTGAAGGTGATCAAAATTTGGTGTGAAAATATTTTGAATAAAGAAATTTCCGTGCTTTGGGTATTGGGATCTCGTATTATCCGTGTGATGTTGCCCTCTATGAGTCGACGACTAACCGTTTATCCCTTGGAGGAAGTCCCTCACAGAATTCCGATTATGTTTCGTGTTATATACGAGAAAAAAATATGAAAAGGTCAAAGTGTTTCATTCCTCCGACACCCCCAGGGTTTCCTTTCAGCCAGAGAACGGGAATGTAAGGATGGGTAAAGTTAAGGATGGGAACGGAGTTAAGATGTTGAGGGGAAGAGTACTGCTCATAGCTTTCGCCTCGTAGATTTCAACAAGCTAGCATTATGCGAAGCTACATACGAAAACCCTCTAACAAAACCCCAGAGCAGTCGGTAGGACGATTCGAACCCACAACCTCCCGAATAGTAGTCGGTAACGCCACCACTGCGCCACCGGCTCCGGTTATAGCAGAAGAGGGTCCTCTAATTAATTTTTCTTTTGTTAAAGTATGTGGTTCTGTTTATGATAATCGACTTTAACATGAATATTGCATGATGCGTTTTCACATGTACTTTAAGGTGTTAAATTAAAGGTAGCCGAGGCTAGAGTAGAGCCAGGTTATTGTTCTTTTATGTACTTCATAATTCTACGAGTTGTTTGTCTTAATTGATCATAGATCTGTTTATGTACTAAATTCATTTCATTTCGCTAGTTTGCCTTTTACATTTAGATACGATATCTCCTGTGATTTGTTTTATTAATTTGTTTAAACTGCATTAGACTCGATTACCGATTTTATTGTACGATTTGAGATGTTTGATTTGCGTATTTGTGAGTGTTATGCCAGGTTTTTTATCCAATGAAAATTTTTTTTCCTAGCCTTCATCGTGCGTGATATATTTCATTTTCTTTATTCCATTCGCTTTTCGATTGTGTCTCACGTCCAAATACACAAATAGAACCATATAGGAGTTCTCTATTGGTACCACTCAATCCTAGCCCGTGTGGCGCAGTTCAGTTAAAGCTGAATTGTGGTGCTAACCCTGGTTCGAATCCGGGTTCGGGTATAGATATTTGTAAATGTATAGTGGGTTGGGTTGGTAGAGCAGCCTTGGTTGAAACACCGCCCACTCAAAAATAAAAGGCAAAATAAAGTTAAAAAATTATCGAGATGTGATGTGGTGCGCAACGTCCGATATGTCGATATGAAGGTTAGATGGCTCTGCTTGTAACTCGACGTGTAACTTTTCCCCAGACCTGCCAGCTGTAAATATAGGGCAAATCACGATTCCAGTATCGGATGGGTGCCCCCTAAGATCAGTCAATAAAAAACGCTGCTATGCTTATTTTTGTTTTGTTTAGAAATTTACCTTTCATAACGGATTGTGATTGTGAAATCTCTGAATCAGTGAAAAAGCCTTACTTTGGCATAGAATGCAAATTGTCTACAACTACAGAACTACAATAAATGGTTCGCCGGTTTTACCAACTTTGCAACTATTGCAGCTACTAAAAACCGCCCCTGCAATGCAATATCTCCCTTATTAACGTGCGTGTGCAAAAACAGGTTCATTTTCTAAAACGCAAGTGCGAATCCTCCGCCAAGGCTGGGAATGGTATGGTTAGTTGCCTATATACCCGCAAATCATTACTTCTGACCGCAATAGTAGTTGGCAAAGATTGGTAATAAAGTGTGAGATGAAGGGAGACTTCATTGAACCCTCGGCAGAGGTGAAGGTACGTGCAGGATGGTATATGCTTGTCTAAAAGAAGTATATTTTACCAAATTTCTGATAAGTGCGTATTACCCAGTAAAAAATAGCCGAAGAAATTAACAGACGGAGGAACGGGCAGATCTAGAACTACTCGAAGATATCGGCAGAGAGGGATCTATAAAATTATAAAGTAATGGTGTATCTATTAATTAAGTAGATTATTTAATTATTGTTTATTATCTCGCAAAAAAGTTCGAATAAACTAGGAAGATGTTAATCTAAAGTTTCCTAGTGGAAGAACAATATCAAATATTATGCATGCAAGAAACCATGTCCAGGGCTCGTCGGGAAGCTACACCATCGTTGATAACAGGACTGTAAGTAGAGGGGTATGGTACTAAAATAGAGCGTGGATTGACCTAGGTGCACTATAGTTCTATTTGTTACATCAGTGAATTTTACTCCAAAGGGGCCCATATACGGTACGATTGATCTGTCGAATCTGTCGTTTCAGACCGGTCGAATCCACGAATCCATAGCAAGATTTGCTTGCTCGAATGGGGTATCGGTCATCGCAACAAAAATCCAGGAATTCGATGTTTGTCTGAGTCTGACTTATTAAATTATTTGGGCACGTATCGGTCCGTTTCAAACATGTAAATGATCGATCGTAACGACCAATCCATTAGTATATGTGAGTGGTAAGCTTTGAGCAGTCTACCCTCACTATATCCTTTTAGATTGATCGTAACGACGCATCGTTCCTTATATGGGGCCTTTAACACAGCAATCCTTTCTTTAAGAACGAGCGCAAAGGTCTTGCGTAATTATGCTACTGCAGTGTAGGTATTTTCTTTAAATTTTGACGCATGAATCAAAAAACCTTATTTCCAAATGTTTTTATTTTAATTGTTCATTATCGACTAATAGTTCGATATAGTCTAAATACATCTGCAAAATTTCCGCTTGAACCAATAAATTTAGTTGGACAATTCATATGAGTGGAGGAATATACCTTTAGGTCCTAAAAAAAAGGCAAAATACGTGGCAAAATTTACTATAATCCTTATTTGTTCCACAAAAAACTTGACTATCTACAAAAAAAAACTTCTTTCAGGTATAATACTTCATTTATAATACACATTTACAGAAATAAATAATAGTCAGTTCCATTATCGCAGAAATAAATAATAGTTGTATATGTACAAACACTGGGGTAGACGGTAAAAGAAACGGCGCGCGCGCGCGGCAAAACAATAATTTTACTTTAATACGTTGGCACATAACACAACATTTTGGCACGTCTAATTGGCACTATAAATTGTTTCTATTTTATTTAAACTCTAACAGCGGAGGAGGTAAAACGGCTATAACAATGTTTGTCACTCTCATTCCATATCAACAAAACCAACGCTCGCGATGCAATCTGCTATACATTGTTCGTAGTTTAATTGAAATTATGAAGTTTACGTTTCACTATCCACATCACTCGCACAATCCTCGTCCATTTCCATATCGATATACTCGCCATATTGACTATCTTCGCCCGTCGTCTCCTGTTTCCACTTCGTGACGTGGTGCTGATTGTTTTGCGAATTTTGCGTGCCGCTCGTCTTGTTGCCGCTTTGATTCGATTTGGCCTCCTCCTCCTGTTGCATTCTTTTATGCTTCGTCCGTCGATTTTGAAACCAGACCTTCACCTGTAACAGAAACGAGCCCCGTCAGTGAAATGTGCGCGACAATTAGTATAATTAAATTGCGATTGTTTCATTTACGATTTTCGTAATTGAATAATTACTAGTGCGGCAAATTCGTTATTTAGCTTTAATTACATTATAGTTTGAGCCGGGTGTAATTAAAGCAGGGCGCCACTGCGTGTGTGGGTAGACGGCTTCAGTTCAGTATACACACACCACACACAACAATGGTAATAGCAACCCTATAAATAGTCGTGTTCGAACTAAATTACGCGTTTTACATCTGTGATTAAATTTATATTATGATGTCAAACACGTATAAATTTATTTACAATTATAAGTCTGTATCTTCATATATGGACGCTATTAGAATATGCATGGAAACATTTGACAGGTGAATGAATTTCAACATAAAACATCCGTAAATGAACGCTGCATATTTTTAAACAAAAATCATCGGAGTTAATACATAATTGCCAGACGAGCAAAAAAAATCGAACAGTGTATTATAGAACTTTATCCTTGCATTTTATGTCAAATCGAGCTTAAACTCCAGACAATGACTGTCTCCACGCCGGAAGCAGACTATTTTTCCCCGACTACAACGGAAGTAGCGATAAAAATGCGAAAAAATACGACTTTGCAAACTTATGTATGGTATGTATAGGCAGGGCGAAATGAAATGTTTCATGGATGATTAATCGGTTGTGTTGTATACAGTTTTGCTGCAAGCTGCATGTTAAGACGGATTGCATAGGAAATCTAACGTTTCAAATAATTCAAAATGGTTTCGCAAGGGGGAATATCAACCTACGTCGAGATGGTTAGTTTCGGGAATAACTTCCCTCGTACATTCCGAATGTTCTTTTTGGCATAGGTATGTCGACTTGAAAGGGTTGCGATGCAAAAACGAATCAAGATCGACGAAAGCATACAACTGCTCAAATATGGTTCCGAATGGTCTCCTTTCAGAGGCGGTCCCACTTTCTCCCGGAAAGTGGGGAGGTTTTTACACAAAAATGGACCCATGTATTATATGAAGAGACGATGTTCATTTTAATCAGTGGATTCAAATTTTGCAACACAACAAGCTATGTACGAAAGGCATAGCTACTCATTCGGCCGGTATTGCTACTTAACTAATAATAAAAACTATGTTGTTAGTTTACAATGTTTTTAAGGCATATGATAGTGTTTTTTTTTGCAATGAATGATGTTATTCTTTAAAAAAACATCCAATCACATGCCTTAATAACATTGTTAGCTGACAACATACTTAAATATGCTTTATAATACCGGCCGTTAGTCTTTAGTCATAGGTACTCACTTAAGCCAAAACGAATATGTCTTGGTTTCTACGGTTATTTAGACGACACATACAAATATTTTATAACTGTAGGATATCCCACAAAAGTAAAGTATGCAAAACCGTTTCAACATTGTTTTTACGCATGCTACGCCACTGGAAATATTTTCCCGGGACGTGCAGTAATTCAAATTGCACAAGGACGAAAGTTCGTAAGTGAATCCGCGTCATCTCTAGCCTGAAAAAGAAGGTAACGGAGTTTTAGTAGATGCAACAGAACGTAAATTGTTGTTGTTGAGTGTGTTTATTCCTCAAAACGTACGTAAATGTATCTTTTATGTCTTCCTTTGTAATTACTGTTATTAGCATAGGATGTATGGTAATTGTTTTGTATTGCTTGCTTGCCGATTTATTAGGGTATTAGCTTTTATAAATTTGAATTTGCAAGACCTTGTAAAACGTTGTGGAATTCGTAAAATAAGTTAACAGTTGAAGTAAGGACCGTATTTAAAAGTAGGTAACTTTTATTTATTTGTTAGGAATGTAACATAAGTAATGTTTTTTTTTGTACGCAGAAGTTGCATTGAGAACGGCGCCGGCGCTTCAATTGCGTTGGTACGAAGAGCGAGTTAGGAAAATTCCTTTAGCTTAATTAGTAGTATATGTTGACGTCAGGATTAGATTTATTATTTGTTAAGGGAAGGTTGAAGATTAGTATAAGGGAAAGTTGAAGATCAGTACAATGTAATGTAATTCGGTACATTTGTGTGAAGTTTGTTGGCGTTTACTGTTTCTTATGTTTATTTATATTGTTTGTATAAGCATATTTTACAGTCAATTAAATATTATTATTATGTGTTAATACAAGTGAGGGCATATTGCAGTTAGGTATCGATACTTAGTAGAAAAGGTGAAATTCTTCCATAGATGTGGGTGAACTTTTAGCGAAAATGAGAAAGTAGATTCATTGCGGTAGAACTGTAGCCAAAAGCTCAAAACGGTAGATCTGCAACTGACCGCGGTAAGCCCACCACACATTTGCGCAGGTCTGGTCACTTTCAGTAGTAAAAATATAATTGTGCAATGTCGCCACGTGTATAGCTAGCCTCAGGGTTGTTTTTTGAAAATAAAGATTGCTCCGAACGGGCCGCGACAAAGTTCGCACTTTAATCGCGGAGGGTGTACTTTATTTTGCCTTTGGAGATCCACGAATTTTAGTACCAGGTGAATTTTATTTTGTCAACTACTCAAAGTGCATTTTTTATGTTTGGAGATATTCGCACATAGACTTTAGCGACGCCAAATAATTTTTTTTGTGACCGAAAGAAATTTGTCGCACGTATACTCGTGAACTTTATGAGACGACCTATCGCACGGATTGGATCTAGTTAATCTGAAAACGCAAATGTAAAAAATGTTCATCATCGCGTAGATCAGAGCTGGCCAAAACGTCGATCGCGATCTACCGATCGATCGCGGCGATCTTCCGAATCGATCATCTCATCAGCTTACGCTTAGCTTAAAACGAGTGCGTCCAAGCGACCAAAACCCTACCATTTTGATAAAGAGTAGGAAGAAGACTTTTTTACCACCCACACGTTAGTAAATACCTATTGCATTGGGGTAAAAAGTGACCCCCCCTCTTTTTTGACGGAAACACACGTTTTGGGGCACCAGGAATCCGAATCAAACAAAATCTCGATAATGTTGGTCTGTCTGTGTCGGTCCGTCTGTACTCTCATTTCCGGCTAAACGGCTGAACCGATTGGGACCAAATTTGGTACACTTATTCTTTACAAAAGGGCAGAACCGCCAATACGTAGGTGTGAGGGTGGTATAGCAAATTTTTTACAATGTTTAAGGATACATTGGTGTGCTTCTTTTTCTCCTTCCTCTTGCAGATTTTGTTTGATTCGCATTTCTGGTGCTTCAAAGCGAGTATTTCCATCAAAACATTGGGGAAGGGGGCATTTTTAGCCCCAATGCACTATATCTCTTTACTAATGTGCGGGTGGTGAAAAGGTAGGTAATCTGAAGGGAAATTTTTTGAGTGTACATTAAAAATATGCAACTTTCCATCACAATCAGAAATAAGTGCCCACCATCAGAAATACGACGGACTAAAGTAAAATGAAAACTCAATTACACATCATCCTAACAACAAAAACCTTTTTACATAGTAGAAGTAGCTGGTAGATCGCGAAGGAGCTTACTTGTGCAGAGTAGATCAAACGATACAAAGGTTTGGGCACCTCTGGCGTAGATAAAGGAACTCGTATACCAGCCAATATTGATTGATCTATTCTATAGGGGAGACAAAATCTATGGAGGTCGACGCAACATCGGATTAAGATGGAAATGTAGAAGGTACTGTAAATTCTTTTTTATTACCTATACCTGAATCACAATCTCCGTTTTAAACACTCAAATGCGTGCAAAAAAAGGCCTTTAAAACACACGTGCTCTAAAGTTGCTAAGTAACGATACTTCAAGTATGACTTTAGAAACTGTCATCTAGGTGAAATAAAAAATCCTCTTAGGTCGCTTTTTGTAAATGCAGAACATTTCTTTGGTTTGTACCTATCCTTTGGTTGAAGCTTTCACAAACGCGCCTAATTTAGGGTATGCTTCCAAATCTGTTCCACTTTTTAAAAGCAGCATTGTTTGAAGTTTTGAATGAATGCACCAAAAGATAGAAGATTTAAATATCTTTGAGATTTCCTTCATATATACCAGCATTATCGATGCATTTAAGACTTTATTCGTAAGTAACTTCCTATTCATCCATGGAAACAACTTTTAATATTCTTTATAATAGGCTTTACTGGATTTGTATTTTACACTTACCAACGTTTGTTTAGATTTAACAACTAGCGATTTAATGGACGGTGTATTATCTTTTTCGACGGAAATCGTTTTATTCACAGAGACGATGATTTTTATAAGCAAACGTCAAGTGACATTTCCATAGCAATCGTGAAATTACGAACACCCAGCCCACTTAATTAGACATGTATTCGAGTATAACGTCAATATGATTTCATTCTATTTTCTATTTTTAAATTATACTGCAGGTATAATAAAAAAATACTATAAGATACACGTGTATGGTCTTTACAGCGCATGCAACGTTAAGCGAAATAAAATTAAATGCTCCTTTTTTAAAATAATTATTACATGTTTTGCCAGGTTCATATGAACTCAGCAGAACACTACCTCAAAAAACCAAGAAAATGAAAAATGAACTAACTATAATTAGGTGCTAATTAAGTGCCCTATCTCCGAATTAAATGCTCCTTTTTTTAAATTATTACATGTTCTGCCAGGTTCATAATTTAAAAAAAAGGAGCATTTAATTCGCGAATAGGACACTTAATTAGCACCTAATTATAGTTAGTTCACATTCATTTTCTTGATTTTTGCGGTAGTGTTCTGCTGAGTTCATATGAAGCTGAAAAAAGGAGCATTTAATTCGAGGATAGGGCAGCTCATTATGAAATATGTTTGATTGTGTTCTGCTGACCTTGCTCTGCTAGGTTAATGGACATCTAGCGCACCTGATTTAAAGTTATCAATTTATTTACTAAAAGCTGTTAATTGTAGGTTACTTGACTCTCATTTTTTAGGTAAGCAAAAAATCGAAAAAAACATAAATAGAAATGGATGCATAAAATATGAATTGAAAATCAATTTTTATCCCCGGTATATACACATTTAAACGACTAAGAGAATCGCGCGCAATGTAGAAATTTGCTTAAAGGCAAAAAAATGTAGAATGTCATAAATCTAGTGTAGTCCGTCCCACCAGTTGAAGGTTTATGTTCATTCAATCAGGGCCCGTAATACTCATGATAGTCATAATGAAATAAATACACAATAAGCTGCAATTAGTGAAAGTGTCCCTCCGGTCAGTTACCAAGCTGAAGGTTGATATAAAGTTGAGAATACCTAAATGGTAGGTATAGTACCTACACCGAAAGGTATCTCTATCTTTAATTTGTAAGACAATTTGGTTTATTGCATCAGTTTTCAGTTTTAGGGATTTGAAGGTTTCAATTAAACTATAATTCGGGGCCCGGTCGCTGCGAGAAACTGGGCCTGCGGCTTTTGTTTTGCGTTTTTATTATGATTTATGGGTTTATACTTTATTTGAAACGTTTCTGTGAATTTAACTTCAGCGCATTTTCCAGCCATTGATTAGTACTTCCCAATCGGCCATAGTGATTTGCACTATGTTTTTCTTTACTTGAGGCATCTATGGTTTCAAAGAAATAGTTCCATAAATAAGAAAGTTGACGTTGCACATTTAATGTATCTATACCTATGCTATATGCGATATGTTTTGTTTTTCTTTACTAGAAGCATCTATGGTTAAAATTTCAAAGAAAAAGCTTCATAAATAAGAAAGTTGGCACTGCGCAGAAGCATCTGTGATTAAAATTTCAAAAAGATATCTCGATAAATAGCAAGCATCCCGCGCATGGTCACACGAATCTGATGTTTACAATATGCGTAATGTTTGCTTTTACTAAAAGCACCTTTGGTTAAAATTTCAAAGAAATACTTCAATAAATAAGAAAATTAGCATTGCGCAGTCTGCGCATGCGCACATTTGATTTTTAGTATATGCGATATGTTTGCCTTTACTATACTCTGTTTTTAAACTAAGAGGAGTAAATTGAAAAGTCTGATTTACATCCGAAAAAGTTACTAAATTTAGTAACTTTTGGGCAATTGTTTTAAGTATCATACATACGTACACATGTGCATTATGGGTTGCCTACTACATAAGGCATACATTATAAAAAAATGCAGTGTTGATCATTTTTATGGCTTTTTAATACACTTTACCCTACACAATTTGGTTGACAAGAAATTTTAATTATTATGTAGACATAAATGCAATCATTTTATAAAATCAAAAGGTGCTAGCTACAATATATTGTAAAGTTACAGCATTTTCAGGAATTTTCACTAAGAAAGATGCAAACCATTCTTCAGACACTTCCGCATTCATTTCTTCGTGATAATGGATGTTTTTCTTTCTTCAAAAAGTAGTAGACCCTCGTTTACGAAACTGTTTTCAGAGCCAACATGTAAAATAATGAGACGTTTCCCTTTTCCAGAAGGATTTTTTAAACCGGTAGACAATCCTTCCTCAAACGCTTGTCGTCGAGTACGAACGTTATCATCAGCCCACACTGTTTTGTATGGCCTTCATTTAACCATGTTTCATCTAAGTAATATATGACTCGTCCTTGGTTCCTATATTGTTTAATAGATTTTAAATGCTTTCGTCTCCATCTTATTATGTCGTCACGTTCAAGTAGATGAAGGACACATTCTTCACGACTATTGATTTTGTCCAACGTGGGAAGTTCATTGAGGTAGAAAAAGTTGTGAATAATTTGACGAACTGATGATTTTATGCTTTCGTCAAATTGCGATACCAAAGGTGGGCGACCCCCCGAACGTTTTAGAAGGTGTTACAGCTCCCGTTTTCTTATACTCCTTTATTGTTCGGTAAACCGTGGATTTTGCAATTCCTATATAAAAAAGTGTGTGTGATAAATTAACATTTAATGTGTATTTCGTTTCTTACCTGCGCCTTCATCAATTTTTGCAACAATGGTAACCATCTTTGTGCCAGGGTCGTCATTTAACATCTGTTTATATAAGTCGAGTATGAACTGCTTTTCTGAGATCGATAAATGCGCCAAATTAAGACGCGTACGCTTTTTTACAGGTGAAATGTTCGCTTTACTAAGTACTTGGCATGGAATCCATATTTCGAAGTATTTGCACCAACAAAATCAAGTACAGGTACCCGGTTTAGTTCTAATAAGAACTGACTGTTTAATTGAAATTTGAACAAGAGTTAAAACACACGAAAAGGGCAAAATTAAATAAACTACGAATAACACAATTGTAAATGACACAGCGAATAAAGATGTCAACTGAATTGTCAAGATCCTCAAATTGCGTCTGTGTAAAAACGGCGCCGTATAAGCCAATCACAATGCAGATTTTTCGCGGGAGCTATTTAAATCACTCCTCTTAGTTTAAAAACGGACTATAGAAGTATATGGGGTTAAAATTTATTAATAAATAAGAAAGTTGATATTTCCGTTTAAGTTTCGTTTTAATAGTAGTGGAACGGAACCGATCATTGCCGCACGTTTGCTCAATCGGCCTCATGCGTGTGTCATTTCAAATGACTCATTTGTGGGCAACCCGAGCACGAACCGAGCATGCTCATACGTGCTCGGCTTGACTCATTCGTGTGCGTGCTCAAGTGTATACCCACCTTAATGTCTAACATCTCTTAATAATTTACTCTTTTGACTTCCCTCCACGAGAGAGTTAGGAAAAGTGATAAAAGTTCTGGAAAAGGTTGGCCGGTATATACATACGCACACAGCACTATTACAATTTGTCTAGCAATTTGTTCAGTTGAAAATTTGAAACTGACGAAATTGTTGTACTTTTAATAAATTTCCTTTCAGCATTTTTTTTTCAATTGTTGAAAGTAGGTATACCTACTTACCTGTTGCATTTATATGGAGTTTGCTTTCATAATGTTTTTGGAATCGCCTCTGAATTGATGTATCTATGATTTTTCCGTTGAAATAGGTAGGTATATACTAAGTGCTGGGTTCTTTTTTAATATTGCAAATTATATACTTATACTCCATAAATCTTTTGATATGGTTCTGCACTAAGTGAAAGAAATTTAAATAAAATGTATTCTCATACTATATTTATAGGTAGCCGGTTTAATAATTGACTTCTATGCAATTTGCATAAGTAAGTACACAACTATAACTTCAATATAATTAGCTATAATTGCATATTATATTGTAATCCTCTTGTATTTTTACAACAAAAACCACTTCGTTTTTTGTCTTGCAGGAAGATAAATGAAACGCCATGTTAATTTGAAAATTAGACACAAATTAAGATAATTAACTATAATAACACGCTATTAGCTAGTAGAGGGATTTAAACAAAGGCTCAACGTATATTTTACGTTAAAAATGTGTATAAATTTCTTGCCTAACTTGCGAAAACAAAAGATAATAGCACATTAAAAAAATTATAAATTATAATTAGTTTGGAACTAGAATACCTATGATTTCCCAAATTGAGTTTAAGACATGGAAAGATGCTAACGCCAGTTTAGCGATCATTGTACCTTCGTGGTTGGGTACTGTGTTAATATACTTAATCAGATAAGCGCACGATTGTAATAAAATCGATTCAAGTTTGATACGAGCCTGAAGTCTCCGCGGGTCATCCCACTCGTTGTGATTAATCACGGCATTAATAATTTAAATGGGAATCTATTTATCAGCGCGATTAAAATGAAATTGTTCATTTAATTCATTCAAAACTGTCAAGTAACAATAGATTAAGCGATTTCAGATTAGAAATAAGCATTTAGGTTTTGAGTTGAATGCGTTTTATGTTGTTGTTAGTTCGCTAAACCTGCCTTTGTTCGCTCGATTATCCGGCGTGCACGCAAAGTCAAATAAACTATCAATTTCACACTTGAAAAGAGGACAAACACTTCGAAAACTGTATTCGATCGCTGGCTGTTGCAGGAACAATTATAGATAGATATAACGCAAGGGGGAAGCTCGAGTCGTGATTGGCTTGCGAAATATTATTACAGGAATAGCACGATAGGCGCCATCTTGTTTGTACGGCCGCGGCCGGTTACACGTTTTTTATATTTAAATGTTCTCACTACAAACAGCTGTTCGATTTTATGCCACATCGTTTCGTTTGCGTGCTTTTATGTACCATATATTATACCTCTTTAGAGCTCTATCTATTGACAGGAAGAGTGATTTTATGTACCTATAAGTGTAGTCGGAAAAAATTATGGGCAAAATACCTTATCATTAAGCGTACGGCTTAAGATACACATGCAATATAAGGCTGTCAGTCGAGGGTGAAATATAAGACAATCACATGCTTAAATTCTCACCAATTTTTCAATCGTCTGAACTGTGTGGATTTTGCCAAATTTTATTGCATATGGTGATGATTGATTGGAAGAAGATATCTGTCATGGTAGAACAAAGAGCCTTCGGTCAGATTCAGATGATGAATTAGTGTTGAAAGTATTTGTTAACTGTTGCCCTAATTGATCTCGCGCATTTTATACAGTCCATTGTATAAAAAAATTAATGTAGGTAAGTAGTGTGGGGGTAAATTAACACAACCCTTAGCGAGAGATGTATAATGTGACACATATATTTTAATCATTGTTCTTCATTATGTACATCTCCACCTAGCAGAAGAGTACAGAAAACGAGTGTAAAATCTATGTGTCTGTGGTACAAAAGGATGGGCCCAATATCGAACTTGAGAGACTCCAACTTTTAAGACCTGGAAGCCGAAAGTGCGGAAATCTAGAAGAAGCCTGAAATTAAGTTTCAAAAGTACCTACGAGTACATTCAGCAAAGTGAATTTGAGAAATCAATATGCACGTCGCACAAGGAGAAGTATAGGTAGGAATATGCGTGAATAGTTTCTTATACCTAACAACGCAAAAAAACGGACAATACACTTATCATCGCGGCTTTATTTACAATTCTTTTAACTGTGTTGGGTGCTAACTTTTATTTTAAAAATTCTTCCCGCAGCCTCCGTAACATATCTACAAAAATCATTCGCATCTCATTAGAGAGAGCAAGCAAACTCGCACGCACCTTTGCGCAATAATAACTTTTTTGTTGGTTCGCTCCCGTTTCGGAACCTATGTGTATGCAAAGAAAAAGAACACAGCAGCGATGTTGCAAAAAGTTAAGCTGCAATATCTAATGTAATTCTATACGCAGCATCAAAAGTAATAGTAGCTCCCAAACTTCTGACTACATAAATCTATACCTAAAATATTCTGAGAGTTGAAAGCGTGTGATATAGTATATTACATAACGAATCTTGAAAGTGGCACATTTCACACTAGTGTGACACACGAGATAAAGATTCGCTTTCAAAAAGGTTATGTACCGGACCGGATAGTTACCTATGCAATACTTATCTATACCGCCAAACGAAGCAAGTTGCTGTGAAAGTCATTTCGAAAATTATTCGACCGATCAATATTAAGAGTGCGGAAAGCAGAACGCACGTGTGAATTTTGAAATTTGTAATGGCGAATCCTTATGAGTTCTGGGAAAGTAAAAAATAGGTAACGCGTTTGTTCAACATTTGGATGCATTTGTTGACAAGACAATGAAATGCTTCATTTTCACCCAGGCGTGTATACCTATACTTTGACGAATCCTATCATTTTCGAAGGGAGTCGTACCTACTCATTGGCGCTAGCCCTATCGGCGGCTGGATAATCCGAACGCCACGCGACTAGAGCGAATTCTGTACGAAGTTACGCAACGACGTTTCAGCGGACATTTTTTGCACCTTACCGAACAATATTTCATCCGTAGGTATTTCAAATCTTTCTCGCAAAAAGCGTTTGAGCCCTTTTTAACTCCAGTCACAGGGGGATCTCTTTAGATAGGTATAATACGTCGGAAAGCCTCTGGCGATTGTGAATTTTTTTTTCTTTCTGAAGTGACTACATATTATCGCTCGGTATGCACTAGGTATACGTTTTGGAAAATCATCTCCTGCATAACGCCACAGAATATAGAGTTCCCTTCTATTTTCTGTGGTGGTCACGCGTAACGCTCGGCAGCCGAAGGTAAGCTCGGCCCGCTCGCCTGACTCCTAATATTGTTTAAAGCGTGTTTGTCCATTTGAAAGGAAATATGGCATTAAAATGGTCGATGTGTCTTTAAAGTTTATTTAAATATTTAAATAAAATGAATTTATGATTATTAATTGTACCCATTTGTTTGTCGCTTTATAACTTATAATAAGCCTATAGATTATGAAGCCGCGGGTTCGAACCCCCCCGAACGCGCGGGTTTGATCTATAATAAAACACTGCCTATGAGTAAATTAAGAAATGCTGTGATTGGTTACCTTAAGAATAACGCTTTTTACACTTTTGATGAGTTCCTACTAACTGATTGGTGTTCTAATATTCTGTGATATTTTGTCTATTTTACTTAAGTGTTTTACAGTATTTTGACCTTTTTTTATATTACTTATATGTATAAATTGCTCTGTTAGTAGATGCACTAGTTTATAGTAAGTTGACGACACTGATATAGTTTATATACTATGATAGCTGGAACATTTAAAGATTAAAGATAAAGATTAATAGATCGCAGCAAAAAAAGGGAGCAAAGAATTGTGAAAGAGAAAGAAGTAGTCACTCCTGTCGGGACTTATCTAGTGCCACTTTCTGTTATTTTTTTTTAATTACAGTCAGTGCAGTAAGTCCTACTAAATCTTTTTCGACCTGACGACTTCCACGCGGGTTTTCGTGCCTCGACGTCGAGGATTACTTTCACTTCATGAAGAAGCCTTTAACCGCTATAACCGCGCAAGAGCGAGCTGAATGCGAAAAAAACTTCTTGTAGACAAAACTACTAAGATAGTGGTAGTGTAAGTTTAAGTGCTTGTTTAAAAAGCCATATAATTCTTTTTAGTGTAGGTGATTGCTTTTGTTTATCTGCTGTTGATTTAAATATAGGTGCGTGTTATCATAAATTTGAATTGGCAGGTCCTTTGTCTGAATTAGGCACTAATTCAAAATGAGTTAGCAGTTAAGCAGGATACGTACTTGTTTATTTGTTATAGATAGTACATACATAATGCTTTCGCGTGTACGTAGAAGTTTCATTGCGAATGTCACCTTGGTTACGTTTTAAAACTTACGAATTATGTTGCACTCGTTTTGGGGAATTTCCATTTAGCTTAGCAAATTAGCATGTCTTCACTACAGGGTGGATTTTATTATTTGTTAAGGGAAAGTACAGAGTGTTAATACATGTTAAGGCATGTTGTTGGGCTTCGATACGTGGGTAGGGTGGAACTTATTCACAAGTGTATGTTACATTTTATGTAAGATTTAGGATATTAGATGTATTTCATTTAAGATTAATGTACAGGATGTTGATATAATTTGATGTATATGATGTATATTTATTGAATTTGTTCTTGTAATTGATGATACTTTTTGCTAAAATGTAGCACGATTGGTTTTATAGCCAAAAGGGGCAAACTCTCCAGCGTTCTGGTGTGCCTGCTACTGATGCGATTGAGAGAAACGGACAGGGTATGTGAATGAGAATCATTCCCCTTGAGCTGTAGAAGCGACTCAGTAGGTTTCCAGAATGGTTATTCTCAAACCTGACCCATCTGTTCGAAAATGTTGAAGCCGCAAGGAGCTTCAAATGTTTTTATTACCCTCCTCTGAAATGTTTATGACTACTAATAAATATACAGGACAAAGGTATTTTGCTACAATCTTATTTTGCATAAATGCCAAGTGTGACTACCTTTTTATGAATATTTGAATATTCCGATAATACTGTTATGTAATGAGTCTTGAAAGTCTACTCTGTATGCAAATACCCTAGCCAAATCCGGATGCTTGGACTCAAACCACGAAAATAAACCCTATACGGTTACACAACAGTCGTAATAAATACATTCATTTCCGTGAAAGAGGCTGGTACAATATTTTAAATATCGCTGTAAACTCGCGATTACGTGAAAAATAAAATTCCCCGAAGTTGAAAACTGTTATAATGTAAAATTTTTAAGTGCAAATTAGAAAAGAAGTGAGAAATCCTGGAAAGTTTTCAATAGCTCTTTTTTTCTTCTTTGTAATCAATGAAGTCCCTAGAGCTATTTTTGTGCAATTAATAATAATAATAATAATAATAATACCCCTGTGGGTTCGGGGATAGAATAGGCCCACTCTCGCCCTAGAGATCGTAAAAGGCGATCAATGGGCACTAAAGGTGGCAAATCCAACCACCTTTAGTACTTACCTACCCACTTTACTTTCCAACTCCCACGCCCATGTTCCCGACTCTCCTACATATACACAACACGCAGGTGGATATTTGCTTACGCGAATATCTTGAAGAGTGACGCCTTCACGTGTTCCTAGTCACCCCATATTCTCATGAAAATGGAGTTTAAACAAAGCCTCGGAAAAATGCCGCTACCTGAGGAGCGTCAGGGCACGTCTGGAGCTATCGCTGGGCGTTGCAGCATGCGAGCCGATAGTGACGAGTTGGTGATCAGGCGGCCGCTCGTCGGGATACCCGAAACCTTTACAGCCGAAAGAAGACCACGAAGACGACAACGACCACTTGAAGAGGACCACCAAGAAGAAACCTTTGTGCCTGCTTCTCAACCGCTTGTGGATGGGACCAGCGCAAAGGAAACCTCCAAAAGACGTATGAAATGGGACGAAGGGATGAATCGCTTCATTTTCGGTACGTATCTGGAGATCACGAAGATGGAAACGGACAGGACAGCATACAGAGGTAAACTATATCACGCGTTCATTACACAATACCCACATTTAGCACACTTAACAGAACAACGCATTGCAGACCAACGTAGAGTTATCATTAAAAATACACTCCTTACATTAGACACACAGGAACAAATCAGGCACGAAATTGAAGCACTACTCAACACAAACAACACACTCGCCGTACAAGATAATACATCCGTTCTAAACAACTCTGAAATACAGACATTTGCGACACTGCAGCCATCGATAGATACAAATAATCACACGAACCAAACACTCACATCCCTTCAAAAAGAATTCGACAATGCATTGTTAGAATTCTCAAACACTGACCCAACGCAAAGACCACGAATACCTAAACACAGTCACACTACAAAATTACGCACACTGTCACAAACATTAAATGACCACATTTTACCAAATTACATTAACGATAACACAAGCTTACATCAACTACACTTTGTTGTGTATTGCGGTGCGGTTGCAGTTTCTAGATGCAACGGTGCAAGAATAGCAATAAACAAACAACAGCACACAACAAAAAAACGCTCACCCCCGGCCTGGGAAAAACGCCTGATAACTCGCATCGATGACATCAGACGTGACTTAGGTCGGATTACACAATACATACAAGGAACTCGTTCTTCAAAACTAACACGACAAGTACAACACATAACTACAAAACTAAACAATCACACCACACGAGAACAAAATACAAACTATAACGAACATAGAGATACACTGACACAAAAACTATCAATATACACAAACCGTCTAAAACGCTATAGGGAAACTGCAGATAGAAAGCGCCATAACACACAATTTAAACATAACGAAAAACTATTTTACAGATCACTAACACAAAACAGCACTAATGAAAAACTAATTCCACCATCTCTACACTCACTCCAGCAATACTGGTCTGACTTATGGACCAAAGACATTAAACACAATCCACAAGCCCCGTGGATTACCACAGAAACCACACGTACTGAATACATTACCCCTATGAATAACACAAACATCACTACAACAGACATCATTCAAACTATTAATCACTTACATAACTGGAAAAGTCCAGGCATTGATAACATTCACAACTTTTGGTGGAAATATTTTACCTACACTCACTCTTACCTTGCACAACAATTTACTGAACTTCTTAATTCACCAGATCGCACTCCTGCATTCTTTACACAAGGTATCACTTACATGCTCCCAAAAGACAACAATACACAAGACCCATCTAAATATAGACCAATTACATGCCTTCCTACAATATACAAAATCCTTACATCATGCATTACAAACAAAATATACCAACACTGTACTGATAACAACATTCTATACGAAGAACAAAAAGGGTGTACCAAGTATTCCAGAGGCTGTAAAGAGCAACTCATTATAGACTCTGTTATACTTGAACAATCCAGACATAACAAACGAAACATACACACTGCATACATTGATTACAAAAAAGCATTCGATTCAGTACCACACTCTTGGTTACAACAAGTACTCTCAATATACAAAGTCAGCAACAATATTACACAATTCCTCAATTACATAATGTCATGTTGGAACACTACGTTAACACTTACACTAAACGACACAAAACTTATTACCGACCCAATACAAATTAAAAGAGGAATTTTTCAAGGCGATTCTTTAAGTCCGCTCTGGTTTTGTCTTGCTCTTAATCCACTTTCATATTTGTTAAACACTACTAACTTTGGGTACAATATTAAACACAACCACGAAATACATCACAACATTACACACCTGTTTTACATGGACGATCTTAAATTATACTCTTCCACATGCATAAAACTTAATCACCTTCTACACATTACCGAAACATTCTCACGTGACATACAAATGGACTTTGGAATCGATAAATGTAAAACACAACACATCACAGCTGGAAAAAGACAACTTTTAGATTATGAGCTAGAACAGGGTAATTTAATAAATTCCATGGACGAGAATGAAACTTATAAGTATCTTGGTTTTCAGCAAAATACACCTATTAAACATACGAGTATAAAACAAACACTTATCACACAATACCTACAAAGAGTACGCAGTATACTTAAAACAAAATTACACGGTAGAAATACAATCAAAGCTATTAACACTTATGCCACACCAGTGCTTACATACTCTTTTGGGATTATACGTTGGACAAATACAGATTTAGAACAAATACAGAGAAACACACGTACACTATTAACAAAACACCATATACATCACCCTCACTCCTCTACTATACGACTTTACCTTCCTCATTCGGAAGGAGGTAGAGGACTTACAGATATAAAAATATTGCACCAAACACAAATACACAATTTGCGACAATACTTTTATAACAAAACAGATACTTCAGTCCTACACAAAACAGTAACATATGCAGACAAATCTTACACACCACTTAACCTACACGAAACTAATATACTCCCACCTCCATCCAAACTTACATACATCACAAATAACATACAGACATGGAACCAAAAGCCGTTACATGGACGATTTCCGCAAGAGGTTAGCCAGGATTGTGTTGATTCTATAGCAACGCACACTTGGTTGTCTGAATGTGATATCTTCCCGGAGACTGAGGGTTTCATGTTAGCAATACAAGACCAGGTCATTAATACACGCAACTATAAAAAACACATACATAAAGACAAAACAGTGACAAACGATTCTTGTCGACTCTGTTCACAAACATCAGAAACAATCCAACATATAATATCGGCATGCACACGACTTGCACAAACTGAATACAAACATCGACACGATCAGGTAGCTAAAATCATACATCAAAAATTAGCACTTAAACACACATTCAATACAAATAGTCATAACAGATAAGACACCATACTACAAATACACGCCACAGATCATACTTGAAAACAACACACACAAATTATATTGGGACAGGACACTACTCACAGACAAAACTATCCACAATAATAGACCAGATATTACACTTATAGATAAAACGCAAAAATCCATTTGTATTATAGCCATTGCCATACCCAACACTAACAACTTAACTAAAACACATGCAGAAAAACACCGCAAATACACCGATATAGCTATCGAGCTTAAGACGCAATGGAGAATGAAATCTACTGTTATAGTTCCCATTATTCTTAGTGCTACCGGAGTTATACCAAAGACAATACACCACAATTTACAACTATTAGGTTTGGACAAAAACACGTACAAACATTTACAAAAAGCAGTCATTATCAACACATGCCATATTGTTCGTAAATTTCTAAACATAACACAAGATACTACATACAGAAATGATCCACAACGTATACATGTAAACAACAGCACTCCCTCACAACACGGTACACAACATACACAACATATCTCCACCTCTAACCCAAACAAACACACAAATACAACTTACCGAACAAACAAGTACAACAAATGATACAACATATACTACATTCAGAGATTCCCCTCTGAAGCAAACCACATTATCACAACCCATTAGTATTCAACCCAAACGCAAAAGCCTAAACAGCACTTTAGACTCACAACATGACACACAACATACTGTAATATCGCTCCACCCTTAACTCAACCAACCACACAAACACAACTTCCTGAACAAACAAACGCAATAAATACAAGTAACGCAACATGCACTACAAAGACGCCCTCACCCAATAAAGTTACACGGCCTAGCACAGCTAAAAAACACAATACTCTTTCCTCTCAGAAACACACCTCGTTATCACAACCCACTCGTACTCAACCCAAACGCAGCAACCTTAACAGCACTAGAGGCTCACAAAATACCGTAATGTCTCCACCAATAATCCAAGCAACAACACAAATACAACCTCTAGAACAAAGAAACACCAATAATACAAGTAACGCAACTTGCACTACAAAGACAGGTCCACCCAATAAAGTTACACGTCCTAGCACAGTTAAAAAACACAAAACTCCTTCTTCACATAAACACACCACGTTATCACAACCACTCGTATTCAACCGAAACGCGAAAACCTTAACAGAACTACACGCTCACAACATACTGTAATATCTCCACCAAAAACCCAAGCAACAACACAAATACAACCTCAAGAACAAAGAAACACAATAAATACAAGTAACGCAACATGCACTACAAAGACAGGTCCACCCAATAAAGTTACACGTCCTAGCACAGTTAAAAAACGCAATACTCCTTCTTCTCAGAAACAACCCACTCGTATACAACCCAAACGCAAAAACCTTGACAGCACTACTAGCTCACAAAATACTGCAATATCTCCACCAAAAACCCAAGCAACCACACAAATACAACCTCAAGAACAAAAAAACACCACAAATACAAGTAACACAACTTGCACTACAAAGACAGGTCCACCCAATAAAGTTACACGTCCTAGCACAATTAAAAAACACATAACTCCTTCTTCACAGAAACACACCACATTATCACAACCAACTCGGATTCAACCGAAACGTGAAAACCTTAACAGAACTACATGCTCACAACATACTGTAATACCCCCACCAAAAACCCAAGCAACCACACAAATACAACCTCAAGAACAAAGAAACACCACAAATACAAGTAACACAACTTGCACTATAAAAACAGGTCCACCCAATAAAGTTACACGCCCTAGCACACTTAAAAAACACATAACTCCTTCTTCACAGAAACACACCACATTGTCACAACCCACTCGTATACAACCGAAGCGCAAAAACCTTAACAGCACCACAGGCTCACAAAATACTGCAATATCTCCACCAAAAACCCAAACAACCTCACAAATACGACCTCAGGAACAAAGAAACACCATAAATACAATTAAAAAACACAAAACTCCTTCTTCACATAAACACACCACGTTATCACAACCCACTCGTATTCAACCCAAACGCAAAGCCAAAGAAACACTTACACAATAAACTCTATTTAATAAAATTACAGGAATTATTATAATGATATTTTTGTTTTGTTTTCTTCTTTCCTGATAGCGTTGACTATTGTGGCCATTAATAGCTATGTTGGTAAGTATGAATTACATACTATCCGTAGATTTCCAATGTGAGTGTGTGAATATTTTTTTTTTTTTTCTTTATTTATTTATTTATTTATTTATTATTTTTTTTTTTCTTTAGAACCCTACATAACTTCACCAGACACAGACACAGACACTAATCGTTACTTGATTTTAATCCGTGCGATTAGTTAACCAGGCTAGACCTGAGTTCTCACAAGATACACCGACCATAATAATAATAATTTATTACCCAACAGCTAATGCCAATTACAGAGTAATGTTACATAAGATATATTTTCAAGGTAAGAAAGGGCAACCCTGATTTGCATATGGATTTGATTGTTTTTGTTATTGACATTTTTAAGTCGACCTGCGTAGCTCAGATGCGCTTACGTTAGAGGCTCTAACTTTGGCTACAAGGGTCCTGGGTTCGAATCCCAGGTAAGGCATGGCTGTTTGTGATTATATAGTGGGTTGAGTGGGAAGAGTAGCAAATTGCTAACACTCCGCCTACAATAAAATAAAGGCAATACAAAAAATTTTACTCCCCCATTTCTGGCGTTTTATTTATGTTGACCGATCCTTAGAGAGACATACGCACACACCCTCAAGCAACTTTCTTAGCGGAATGTATCTAGGTTTGCATAAGCTACATCTTAAAACAAATGAAACAAATATAGCAAACGAGCTCCTGGCATCATGCACAGTGTCGGACTGGACCCCCAAAGGCCCACCGGGAAATGGTAACAAAAGGCCCACTTCCTACAAATATATAATCTAAATTAAAAAATTTAACATAGAGGTCATAAAAAATAAGACAGTTGAGGTCTTATCTTGAGATAGAATTTCTTTTTCAAATGAAATCTATTATTTCGAAAACTTGGTCCAAGTTATTATTAAGGCAATTTTTTCTTTCCTTTAGAATTATTTCAAATTCGCAATAATGTTTCGATTTCCTTTTCCATATTTTCATGGTATTTGTGATAATAGTGTCTGAAACTCAACCATAACCGCGTACCATTATCACAGGAAAATTATGTAATATCAGCAACTATTTTCTAAACATTCACATCGCCGCACCCCCTCTCGATCTTCCCATTCCTCATTCTGTACTCCTTCCCTAATGTTCGCCGCTTGTTATCCCAATTCCCATCGCTCCATTATGAAAGAAGGATGCTGCTAAATGTGCCATGTAAGAATGCACTTTCTTGAAATCGATACGTTCCGCATTATCTTCTGTTTGTGCGCCACCCCAGACGAATCGGAGGGGCTCACCGGGAAATTTCCCGGTATCCCGCGTGGCCAGTCCGCCACTGATTATTATATATGAATATCTGCGTATTATACTATTATATGGCTAAAGCTATGCTCATTTTGAATTTCATTGAGAAACTAACGGAGATATCTTCCATATTTTTTTACCTACATTCACGAAGTCCGAATTTTATAAAGAATGCTGCACCTGATGCAAAATTTCATCGTAATCGGTCCGGTTTTCGAGATATCGTGCTAATGGACGAACGGAAATCATAAACTCGCTAGGAGCTCGTTAATAAAGGGTGCACCAAGGTGGGAAAGTTGTTTTCCGGAACTCGACAAGTGACGAGGCGAGCCGTTAGGCCCCGGTGAACGCACACTTTTCCGCCTTTGTAGACAAAACAGTTGGATATAGAGAATGCAGCAACTTTTCAAACGATATATGACAAGCAGATACCTTTCATTCAAAAAATTAAGGGTTATAACCCACTTGACAAGCAATGTTAAAAAAACGTTTGGTACGTTAAACGAATGTTGCATTTTGAAACAACTCAATTAAACAAAACATCAACGTTATACCAACGATACTTGAATGGCTTTTCTTTCTACGACGTTTTTGTAATGTTAAAAATTGTAACCTTTTGGACTTGCGTCGCTGGAACGGGACATTATTACGTTAAAATAACATTCAGAAGGCTAACGTTATACCAATATTACTTTGACAACGTTTTTATGCAAAACCTTGTTGCGATGTCACTATAATGTTAAGGAATGTGATGTTATTTGCGTACGTTGACGGAACCATACGTAACTACGTTAGTTCAACTTTTAAAAGCTTAACATTACAACAACAACATTTTGGTACTGTTAAGTTGCACAGTTACAGTAACGTTCTTGTAATGTTAAAAATGTGCCTTTGGGCATTGCGCAACGAAAAAAATAGCTGGTCGGTGACTCATCACTCGGTTTATCTTCATTTGCAGTTTAACATGTTTGTTGAATGTTGGTTTTCTGTGAATTGAGTGATGTGATTCAAAATAAGTGGAGGATAGTTTGAATTAAGTGCTTAAAAATTGTGGAGTTTTTTGGGTTAGACATTGGCGATTGTGGTTTTTTTCATCAAGGATGAACGACAATGACTTCAACAAATAAGCGGAATAAGCTATCCATTTACGGCGATTTTTACGTGTTGAATTTCTCTGTATTTTCCACCTTGTACTCATCTTTTTATTTTAAATCAAACAGTTCTACCAGGGTTCCTCCTAGGCGTTAGCAGTATGTAAAAGTACGTAAAAGACGTAAATTATTTTATGGATGTATAACTTTACTTTTTTAGAATCTTCCACAATGTCTTTTTCACCAAAACATGACGCATTCGTATTAAAGGAACATTATCGAAGTGCAAGTCTACAGGATGGAACATGGACGTATTCCATTCAGTCCTGTCGCCAGCAATTCTATCAAGAATTTCCTGATATCCAACGTTTTCCTACAAGGTACCTATTTTCCATTTACAAATACTCCATGATGCCGAACAACAGTTTTACGATGATCGATTAATTAGCAGAGGATTGTGTGGTCACCACGTTCTCCAGATCTAAGCCCGTTATATTTTTTTTCTGATTTTGAAATACAATATTTTTCGAAATCGTCTGCACATCACTGAGGAACTTCAAAATGCAATCGAAGAGGAACTAATGAACATTACACCAGTAATGTTAGAATGAGTTTTCGATGATATGAAAATATGTGTGTAACTGTGCATTCTTTATAATGGTGGGACATTTTTAACAATTTTGTGAAGTGATTGATGTGAATGAAATAATTTTTTATACATTAAATTTCTGGTAAAAAATTATTTGAATTATTTTGAATTTGAATTTTTTTACATTGTGCACTTAGTATCAAAGTGCAAAAATGTTTATTAAAGTACACAATCTGTGACATTACTAAATTACGTTTATGCCATCCTTGTACATTGACGGCCGGTATTATAAAGCCAGACTTAACTTTGTTGTCAGCTAACAGTGTTGTTAAGACATTCCTTAACAACACTGTTAGCTTACAACATAGTAAATATGACTTTAATAATACCAACCGTCAATGTATAAGGATGATATAAACGTAATTTAGTATTCTTTAATAAACATTTTTGTACCACGTTTATACAACATAAGAGAGTTACATCGCATTGGCGTTTGTTTCAAACGTTCAATTAACGTTAAATGCTGATGTTATAAAGTGTTATATGATGTAACGTTTGCTAAACGTAGGTATTTAGACGTTACAGAGAAACGTTCTTGAAGGCGGACAATAGCAGTCGCGGTGACGTTAATAGTAAGTTAATGGTACTTATACGCTAACGTTACAAGTCACCATTAAACGTTTATTAAACGCTAATGTTGCACAATTTTGTCATGTGGGAATTGTCACTGGAACAGGGTTGAATGTAGGAATCGCATTTTCACGTTGTAAAATAGCATCGGTTTTAAATATGACGTGTTTCAGGATTTTCTATATATAGGTATATATATATATATACAGTACCTAACCGAAATAATTACAATAATGCCTTTTCACACTGTATGTTGCTCATGTTTAATTCCGGGATTACACAAAGTAATTACCAAAATATAGGCTACCTAAAATTGTACCTACTGCATAATTAAATTTTATTCTGTATATATAGGTATGCTGCAGAAACGAAAAAATCAATGACACTCATTCGTGATTTAAATTGCCGATTTACTTATTCTTAAACGTAGGATGGTATCGATACCTATATCAAATTTTTGTTGCGAAAATGTCACGTTGGTACCTTTCTTAAACTAGAATGGCTACTTGAAATGAAATTTTGTATGCTGAATTTAAAATCTCACTCATTTTGCATCTCACATCTTATTACACATTTAGTAAACTCTTCTGTACTATAAATAAAAATAAATGGTTCTTTTAATTTCATAATCACACGATGAGTTCCCCTTTGTCACGCAGTCCACCAATAACGCTCAAATAATTTGTGAATGTGGCATAAGGGGAAGGGCCCCTTCAGTTGATGAATGAATAGAATCATTGTTTGTGAGGACATTACAGAAATACATACAATACCCGGTACGATTGGTTAACAGCAAAATGAATAATGACTAACCAACCCCTAAGTTATTGGACCAAATCTCGATTTAAAATAGGGCCGGTTTGATTTAACACTAACGACATCATCCGTAGATGTGACCATTAATGACGCCAAACCGTTCCTCGTAGCACAAGAAGTTTGAATTATACGTACAATGACACAATTCTAAGATTTTATGTAAATTAGGAACTTCATTAGCTAGGTATATTTTTACTTTTCTCTTTATATGAAATACGGATCTATAAATTTGTTTCGCTGAAAACGCATCAGACCGAGACAGAGATGATTTGTTGTAAAGATCAAAATTTTAGATGCACATAGTGTCATGTAATCTTGATGGGCGTTTGAGCAAAGGATGGGCGGGTGGCCAAATAGTCCACAATCTGGAAAGTAAATAGTCCCCGGACCGATTGATTGCGGCAAAACGGATGCTGTATTATTATTGATTTGAATTTTGAAATGATCCCGTGAAACCTAGAGGGGTCCCAATTTTTAGCGCATTTTTTAAAAATTAAAAAAAATGTGCTGTTGTTTGCGTTTTGTCTGTCCGTCCGTCCGTCCGGACCCTCTTCTGCCGTTTTGAACTACTTCTAGGGAAATGGTCCTGGAATTTTTTGCAGTAGGTAGACTATACCTTAAAGGTGTGCCAGACGGCCATCAATTCACTGTCTCCAGGAACCCCCCCCCCCATGCATTATTTCCTGAAATGCTCTTTTTGAAAGTAAAACGTGCATAACTTTTACATACGACAATCAATTGATCTCAGATTTTGCATACGCATGCCTTGAGTGGTGCCAAGTAAAACTTTTGAGGGGGGGGGGGGCGGTCTACCCTTCATGGTATTCTAATGAAAGGTCTCATCGAAATAAATTCGTTTGTACAAAGTATATAGCTTTCCCTTCGTTCTTTCTGTTGGTATTCTTTGCCTCAATTTAATGATATTTCCACACATTTTGCAGAAAATTGAACATTGCGTGCGTGTGCAGGTAGAAATCTGTGGGAAAGTTTGATGTTTTCCCCTTGTTTGGAAATAGGCCATTTTCAATCGAATGTAAAAAAATGTAATAGAATTGGTATCGGTCATTTTAAGTTTAGGCGTATAGGTAAATCAATCACAAAACGTAGCAAATCCGTCCAATCCATTCAGCCGCAATAATTATTGAACGCTTGCTTAAGCTTTATTTAAATAATCTTTTACATAATCAAGTATACGGGGGATTTCAAAATTGATTCTATCAACCTGCACCAACGAAATTAAACAAAATTTTCATTACAAATTGCAAAGGCGTTAAGATTGAAAGGCGATATATACTTATTAATTAGAATTAAGCAATCTAATCTTCTTCAAATAAAGAGACAAAACAAATATACTGGCGCCTGTATAAATTATTTGATTCCGATGAAAATGGATCAAAAATTTGAAATATAACTCAGACCTAACGCGTACGATTGTTTACGTTTCATTAAAATATACGATTAAAATTGCAACCCACACGTTTTCAATTAAAAGTACAAATATTCTGAGCGATCAGACGACGACGAATTAAACTCCTAAAATAATAAACGAATACATCTCTACGTCCCCTTATTAAATCTTTTATACGTCGATGAAAATAAACATACGGGGGACGGCTAACCCCTTTAGAAATTGGTAATAGCCAATTATTTTGCGTTTAACTCTGTTGCATCTCATGTTTTGTAACGATGTTCCTTCAAGATTTATGCTAAATTATGACGCAGTTGAAAACCGGTCCTAATTAAGAAAATGGTTTCGGGGGGAATGGGGGAATAATGCAAAATGTTTACCTGTGTTTCCGTCAACGATAACGATTGTGCTAGCTGTTTACGTTCTGCTCCGACGACGTAATGATTTTTTTCGAACGCGTGCTCTAACTTTAGTAATTGGGAAGGACTAAACGCCGTTCTTATCCTCTTTGGTTTCCTAAACGGCTGAAGTAAAAACCCAGGTATATCGGGACCTGAAAACAACAACAAAGATTAGGTTTCGGACTAAATCAAGCTATAGCGATTAATTGTTAACACCGCGTAGGTAATTATTTTAATAATATGTTGTCAACCGCAAACATTAACTTTTATTGCACAATCGACTCTATTACGAAAAGCGTGTGTGTCTATTATTATTATATTGTATTTACGTGTTAAATAAACTTAAGGTTACAGTTTATTATAAACAACTTTTGACATTTTTCTAATTACCAATAAATTAATTGTACAAAACGTATTAATAAAAAATAATTAAAAGCGTGATCGTAAATATCAAGAATAAAATCACCCACATTAATTGGCAATGATTATTTAAAATTAATAGCCGTAACATCGTATTTTATTAAACAAGTCATAGTGGTTTATAGCGTCGTATTTAAGATATCAATTAAAGTTTCTTCTCGGTCAATTTAGTAAATTGAAATTAAAATGATGAGATACCTATATCACACGCGTTAGATGAGTGATTTGCCACGAGTTGGGTTAATTAGAAAGTGATCCGTCAGTGTATGAAAGATAGACTATGATTTTCAATCGCTGTTCATGTTATAATGGCATAATCCAAAATGATTGTGTAAGTACTTGAACTTCATTTTGTGCAATCCAACCCAACCTCTACCTACTGTCTTGGCGTGATCAATATTAACATAGTAATCACCTTTTGTAAAAAATTAATAGCGGTTTTATGCCATTCCATTTTGAATCATCCTGTATCTAACTATTTAGGATAGAATAGTTTCGTTGCCTGTTTTAAAAATTTTTCCATTTATCTATATTCGTCGGGCTATACTATAACTTATGGAAGAAGTGATATAGAGTTCGCGGGACAAGCCCTGGAGTACTGAGGCTCGAGACTCGAGCTGATTTAAGGACCAAATTTTAAAGAATCAAAATATTCAGAATGGAAAATGAGTCACAAACCATCATTCATGTACGAACGTTTAGAATTTCAGATTCCAGGTGAATCAAATTGCAGGATGATTCAAGATTAGCATTGGTTCCATAAACGATTCAGGATTCAAAATGAGTGGACCATCAAGATTAAAGGTAATTTAAGCTTCATGATTCAACATTTAAAATCACAATATTTGTACCTCAATTTTTAGTTACCCATGCGTTCGTTAATGCCTTTGTGACAACTTGGATCTGGTTTATTAAACTTTTCGCTTATTTTAGAGAAGATGATGGTAATTGTTTAGATAAGGTAATTCCAGGAAATATTGTATACGTGCCAATTTGAGTGTCTCTGGAGATGCTGTTTTTGTGGTTTGCTTGGTTACTATGAATTTGTAATTACGCATATTAAGTAAGGAAAACCGTTTAAATCCCAGAAGACGTGTAAAAAAGACACCTTTTGTTAGGTTCGAGGCCGAGTCATTACAAGTAACTTTTTCCGTAAAATTTTCGGAGGCAAGCCTGCCGTCTTCTCTTGCCGCCAGTTTTTGAAGCGAAGTTTTATTCTCGTCCCTTTTTCTTATCTTTCTTTCCTTTTTTTTAAAAAAGAAGTTCGGGGCCGAGTTTGCTTTCGTTTTGTGTATTTAAAGAAAGCACGTGTACGAACATTTTAAGTTACGTAACCTCGACGGAACGCGGACGGCTATTTCAAATTTTCGATGAGTATTTTGCGACAACGAGATGTGATAATCAGCGTCACTACAACCGTTTCGGAGATAGGAAATAGAAAAACGTGTTATCAGGTGTATTGGTTTCCCGTAATTTAATTAATGTTTGGTGTGATCGGACTGTACTTGGATATTTTGACTCGAATACTGTAAATATAATTTTAAGAGTAGCTGTAATGTTTGCATTTGAACACCCACGTGGGTTTTGTTTATGCGGTTGGTTGGTTTCATGTGTAATTGTAAAATAAATTTTATTTATGTAAAATTCCGCGAGTTGGGTATTCATTCGGACCATTTACTGACGAAAAGAGAAGTCTCAATTACCTACGCTTAATTTTATTGATTCGCGACCAAAGTTCATTTTGAGTGTTTGTCAAAATTTGGTAACATACCGTTTGGAATTTAAGGATTTTGATCTTGATCTGCCTGAAATCATGAATTAAAATCATTCTTGTGTGTCGAGTATGTACCGAAATAAATTTTCACTAAAGAGCTATAGCTAGGCTTGAAATGCGTTATATTTGACCTGAAGTTCAAGCGTCACAGCTTGTTAATTGGCGCCTAACGTGGGGCATTGTAGTTATCTTTGTGTATGGTTCTTTTTGGCCGGAACCAATGGACACAGCAATATTATTCTTATTGGAATTGTGTTCATGTAAATAATTCTGTTAAATACACGTTTCGTAAACTGTTGGGAATATACAGTAGTAACTAATAGGGCCCGTAATACGGTTTTGAATTGATATCCGGTCGGTTATTGAGCTTTTTTGGTGGAATACAAGATCATACTTTTATTAGGACAAGGAGAAGCACAAACAAGTGACTAGGAAGGGATTTAATTTCAAAAGATGGGGGACTACAGCAGGCGACATCTAACGGAGCGATTTTACAACACGTAGGTATTACAAATAAAATGCCTACGATACTTTGATTTTTCTTACAGCCGAATCAATCCTTAGTAAGGACGACAGCAGAGTTAAAATTAATTGGTGCTGCATGATACTGGTACGGTACCTATCGAAAACAACTGAAATCGATTTTTACAAAAATTGTTTATTACAATTTGCAGTAAAAGTTACATTAACCATACAAATAGAATAACGCTAACTTGTTTCCTAGACATATTTATTTGTTTCAATTCTATACAGTCACACGAAATAACAATATTTTATTGGTTCCATAACTTGCCACCTAATCCTTAATTTATTTTAAGATGTTTAATAAGTTCATAATTTATTAATAGTAAACAAACGAATGGAAACGTGTCAACCAATCAAATAATAAAAATACTAGCGCCTTATAATTGTGCAGGCACACTCAAAACATCGAAAACCACTAATCTGAGTTAAATTTTAATGAATATAATCACACTATAGGTATTCAACCACCATGCATACTTAAAATATACCTAAAGAAGTCGCTGATAGTTTATTTACATTAGAATTGAATATTTTAACCACCAGGGGAATCCATAATCATAACGTTCACAAACTCAACACATTACCATAAACAAGTTTCATTAAATAATTAATTACCAATTTAATACGATTTGATTTATACCGTGAGAATCGGTTTGTGTAAATTTTATAGGCAGTTTTTGTACAGGCTTCAAGGATAATTGCGCTATAATTTCATTTTTAACTTCATCCGAGGCGTTTCATTTCTAGTAAGTAGTTCAAACTCTCTCGAATTGAGAGAAAATGTCCGGTATATAAATTGAACGCGCTCGCTTTGGTAAATGTGGTAATCAAATGGTAACCCGGTGCGAGGGATACCATATTTAGTAAATGGACGTTTCGAATGTTACACGGTGATGTTGTTTAATTAAAATTATGTCTTAGATCACTACTAGTGCTACCACCATTATACAGCGCGGCGAGTCACCGATTGTCACTGTATAGGTATGCCAGAGATGTGATGTTTATTACTCTCCATGTTAGGAGGTGCTATAGACTGCCCTAGAACTATTTCAAGCAACTCATAAAATCAAACTTATTCAAAAACACACGTTTCACTGGGGGAGTGAGCCCTTCGGGCATAACTCCATGTGCAAGGAAAATTTAGTGAGCATTACTTTTTATATATCCCAAAAGGCGTGTTGAAATTTTGGTGTACGTGCAATCGAAAGCCCATTTTAACAATTTCGAGAAATCACCCGAGAAAATTAATCAATTATTAGTTCAAAAAGCGAGGCGTAAACGGAGTTATTATGTTTCGAAAAATTTGGTTATACGGGGTTTATTCTTTCGATAGGTAGAACTCTTCACTACGTGATTCTGCATTATTTTCTGAGTAAAAAACTGTAATAAAAATGTTCCTCTAGGTAGATTAACATTTACCTAGTAGATTTTTAAATCTGGCAACACGGCAGTTTGTGACATGCAAATTACAATATTGATTATAATTGAGTTCAAATTAGCATTTCTGCTTTAACTGTTTTAAAAACCTTAGACCATAGAAATATCAATTTAACAGCTCAGTTTTAGATATGCTTCTTCTAATTTTGTAAACAATTTCTCAAATTCCCACCCCAAGACGGTGCATCCCGAAATCCCCAGCAGCAAAAACTATTTCAACAGATAGAAAACAGCTATAATAAGAAAATTGCCGTGTTCTATTATTACATGAAGTATTTAAAAAAAATCGTAGGCCTACATTCGATGACATATACGTGAAGAGAGCTGCATGGGCGATGACAAGACTTACATAACTTTTTGAAAAGTTGTATGCTTGTGTAAAGTTTATGTGGTTTGGACGATATCTAATTTTTGTTTATGGCCGAATTGTTATTTGTTTATTTTGTTAATTTAATTGTTAAGAATCTACGTGTTGTGGGAGAGGGAACATTATTTGCATAATTTGTGATTTTTATCTCATGTTTTTTCACCTTTCGTAGATAAGAGTTGCTTATCGCTAATACTTAATTTAATTTGTAAACAGATGTTTGTCACAGGTACGCGTTTAGATAAGAAAATTATGCATATTTATAAAAAAAATGTTTGTGTTTGTGGGTGTTTCGGTTATTGAACGTTGCATGGTATAAAACTGGTGTTCGTAATTTAGACTTATTTAACCCTGCTTGAGTCGCCTTCATTTATTTGCAACGGCTTTAATTGATTATTAATGAATAAAATAAAAAAGCGCACCGTGCAATCGTCAGCTAATCCGTCAATTGGGTGGATCTGGATAAATTAAGCCAAGAGTCAGAAATCATCTCCATTAAGCCATCTTCGTGCTGAAGCGAAGATTTTCGCAGAATTTCCAAGAAAGAAGCCAGTTACAAATCCACATCGAAGAAAAAACCAGCGCGGATTCTATAATCGGTCCGTGCAAATTGCAGCACACCTTTTATTTGGATTCAAAACCGTCACCAGCACTCATTCAAGAGAATTTTATGCTCAAGCGCTATTTAATTTTGTATACCTATGTAAAGGCGATTTACCCACCTACTTGAGTTTTATATCTAGTTGGCGTTGGTGGACACCAAATGGCAGTAAACTTTATTTAGCCCTGCGTCTGGATCGCTATATTTTTATCACATTGCGTTGGTTCATTTGTTAATAAAGTTGAATAAACTACCGAACCATTTGTAAGGTAACCCCCCTCTATTCACTGGATTATAATTTCGCATATTTTAATCTGGCCCACACAGTCAAACGAAAATGAGGATGGTGTACAAATAATGTTGATTAACGTGTATGTGTATGTATATGTTTAGAGGCGCCAGTAATTGACCAGGAAAACACGGCACGAAACTCGGTGGAAAAATACAACCCTCAATACATGTTTACGTTACGGTTAAAGGTGCCAATTTACCGTTAATCTGCACACCTAAAATAGAGTATAGACTATTGGACACACATCTTCAAAATCAATATTACAAGTGAATTAAGAAGGAATGCTGCACATAAATAATGTGCATATATTAATTTTTGTTTGATTAACAAAACAGGTAGGAATTATCTCGAACCATTAGTCTCGTTTTAGCATTTATTGCCACAGTCTGAAATTAACAAGCATTTTTAAGGGGGTTTAAGGATATAATAATAAGGGGGTTCGTTCGTGCATACTTGGCAGGCTGTGAATTACATTGATTATATTTTCCGTAGCATGTTTGGTCTTGTTTAAAAATAAGTAGGCGAAATCAATGAGCTTGAGGCAACTTATCATCTTGTTGCAGAAAATCCAATAAACAAGTATATAACTAAGTAATAATATAATAATAAGCCATATGGAAGCGTAATATTTCTTGAGCGGGCCAAGTTCTCAGCTCGGGCATAATGAATACATTGCCATTTATCCGAGCTGAATCGCGAGCTCGTTCTCCTAATGGCGCTTACACACGCAACCACCTCTAATTGACTTGTGAAATCACCATCACCGCAACACCACACCAACACCCTCGTGAAATATGCTTATTGTTTCTTAAATTATATTCCCCGTAGGTGAAGATCGATTTAAAGCTGTGTTGTATTACACTTACCGGTGATTGCATTCATTATCTACGAGGACGCCGAGAAAAATCGTTTAATGCCAGCAAAGTAGATACCTGACATTACATAAACGCGCGAGTATAATAAATTTTTGTATTTCTATACCAACATGCAATAAATAATGGTAGTAATGCATTCACATTAGTCATGAAATAGGTGAAGTTAAAGAAATTTGTTTTCGCCTTTGAATTGACGGCAATAAGTACCTATATTGGCACTTTACGGGGATTATTTCAAAATTGCACACGCGCGGATGCAAACTGATAGAAGAATAATTAGCCGATCATGTGACCTTTTGGAAAACACATATTAATTTTCTCATTAGATGCATCTATATAAGGACGTTTTTCAAAAAAATTTCATTTTTCCTATATTAATGGCGAATCCCAAATAATGCTTTTATCTCTGAACTGCACCTACTCGTGATTTTCCTTATAAATTGTCCATATACTACCTACATAACTGTAGTCTTTTTAACCTTCGAAAACCAATGGCCAACATTTTATGAGTTAACCCAACTTTTTCTGCCATTAACTCGGCATAAAAAAATGATTTGACAGAATCCGACCAAAATCAGAATTATGATCATTCGAAGAAGAATCCTATCGGATTGAGCCGGAATCAAATTTGTTGTGCGAAGGGGAGAATATAAAAATTTAACGTTTTATATGAGCCTACGCATAGATCCAGATGAGGTCTACATTCATTTGTTTGGAAAACAATGTGACTCCATCAGTTAATTGACACACCCTGACACCCGTCGTTAAATACCAAGCGCGGTGCAACTGTCGCCCAAGTAAAATTCAGTACAAAAAGCAAATTTTGTATTCTATATTAGGAATGTGTATGTGAAAGATATACTATGATGATATAAAAGTTACAGGGGTATCCAATTTCCCATTATATAGGGAGGTATACGATCACTGTAAAAATTACCTTTCTTTCAGTGAAAATTTAAAAAATTTCAAAATAATCTTTTCCTGTGAACAATGTATCCTGCATGGATATTAGATAAGTGGGGTAATTTTCAGTCCATCTCCACGATAGTGAGCTGCACTTTGCCCATTTGAATTTATTATGCAGTTTGTGCTGTACATTGGAATACTGAATCGGCAAAACAAAAACCTCAAAAATGCGTAGTTTCATTTTTGAAACGGATTTTGCTTTTTGACGGTACACCGTTACATTAATGAGAATCAAATTGCCTATCCTATCATTTTATTTTTCTATTGACACCAGTATCGAACATGTAACAAGAAAGTGCAAATCCCAGGGAGCTATACCTATAAAAATGTTGTCACATACCATACAACGCAAGGGGATCCGTGTAAAAAGAAGATTGATAGGGATGTTACCGACTCAGAAGGGTCACTGAAATCGGGAATTAGAGTCAACAGTGGGAAACTTTTTGGTATTCCAAAAAGACTCTTTCAAAACGTTAGAAATAATACTATTTTGACTTTGTAAGCCTATATCGAATCAAAAGTACGTTTTTGAAGACATAAAAAAGTGGCAAACACGAAGCTTGTTATATGAAGGACAGTCTTTATTTAGCTTTTCCAATTTTGCATTTTTTGTGGAGTTCATACACGTTGACTTTGAATGTATTCAATCAGGATAATTGAGTTTGTTTTAATTCCATAATTCAATTTTCGTGTTTGTGGTACTTGTTACTGAAGGAGTAACTATTGAATTTGTTGGATATTTTCTTGTTTCACTCCAAATGTTACTGTTATTTTGATTTGTTTGGGATTAACGGTTATCGTATCCAGAACCTTCAAATACCGTCTGGACTGGAAAAGGTCCGGCTAATTAACACACATTAGAATGTTAATGGGAAAGAATTGGAGTTGCTTTTAAATCTGTTTTGAGGTGGCCATACTTTGGCTTATCAAATGGTGTACTAGACTAACGTCAGATTTAAATTATTCGAATTCGAGAGTTACTTCCTCGCATTGTTACTTTTTGTATATTGTAGATGTAATGTAAACTGTGTTTAGCGTTTTCCACGCTCCAAATTTCCGCCTATATTTACCCTTTGTAAACAGTGATTCGTAATTTTCTTCGGCTCGGTTCTTTTGTCCGATGAGTTCTAGGGGAACATGGCATTCCTTTGGCTTTAAATCTATTCTGTCTAGATTTGTAGGAGCTCTTTCGGCATTTTGATTCATTTTACACTTTTGATCAATTTCCATCTACTTTACTACGCTGGTGTTTCGAGTTTGTGTTTTTCCCGCTTTACTTGCGCGGGACCCATTATGTATTCCAACTACCTTTTGCCCATTTACTAACTCGTACCTTCTATACCCATAGGTCCGACTTGACCATTCGAACCCAATTTGACTCAAACGCAGTTTGGATAAAGATATAATTAATAGATACCTAAAATATTAGTTTGTGCACCAAGGAGGGAAATTGTATGTTTTCCTGGACGAGAGAAGAAATAATTTGGTAAGGTAACACTTGCGCCTCGTTGGTATGATTATGTGAAGAGATTGTTTTTCGTATTCAAGAGGAGATCAAGAAACTTTTGATGGGATCGTTGTTGTCCGTTGAGAACGAATGAATAGTAAGTGAAATGCCTAATGCATTTATGAACAAAATAAACAAACTTCTACTGGTTACATACAATTGTCGAATTGAAATGCTTGTGCAGAAAGAAAACATATCGTGGTTACTACACACAGTAAGTATCGATAAGAAGCAAAAACAATCCAGAGTCTGAGATGCTATCTGAATATATATTTTTGAATTCCCATGTATGTAAAAATTTACAATATCAAACGTTACAGTAAATAGGTACATTTTTCATTTGTAGTTTAAACTTAGACGAAGTATAGCGCGGTGTCGGTGTCATGTGGTGATCAAGAGATAAAAAGGGAGGTGTCGAGGCACGAGTGTGAAGCATATCTTACATGTGCGTTTAACTACATTTAGAGAAAAAGTGCTAAATATTGTTCCACAAGTGTACACGTGAACAATAGGAATAGGATATTCAACACGAATATCGAGAAAATTAGAAGAGTGAAATGCGTTGACCTATCGTATCAGCCGGTTCAAGATAAGGTATGTTTACACCAGGTATTAAATGCATATGCGTTTCTCTGAACAATCGTTTATATCGTTTGCACTTACTACTTTTAGTAGGGGAGCTAGCACGAAATCCACTGAACGAGAATGATCAAAATTTTAACCGATGGAGTTTCATTTTGCCCTATCAGAGTATGCTAAAATCGATCGTCTGCCGCCTCAGGTCATAATACTTAAGGCGCTGCGGGTACTTCTTGCGGTACCAATTCTAAAAGATTGTTTTTCGAGAAAATAAGTTCTACACCAAATGAAAACGTTGATAATAGCTCTTAAAAAAATATTTTAAAAAATCGCGCGCATTTGATAACTCCGTAAAAAAACAATTCTTAGTCGGTTTTTCACGAACTTTCTACGGATATAACTAGGTTACGGTTAGACGAATGAAGCTGATTTTTTCTACAGACTGATGATAGGTACTACTAATGACTTAACGGTGTTTCGTTTTTAAATTTTTTCTCTAATTATAAGATTATCTTATTATTTTAACATTATAAGATATCTAATAATTAGAGAAAAAATTTAAAAAAGAAACACTCTCATAGTCATTGGCTGTGCCCATCATTAGTCTGTAAAAAAAATCAGCTTCATTTATCCAATGGTAACCTAGTTATATCCATAGAAAGTTCGTGAAAAACCGTCTAAGAATTGTTTTTTTACGGAGTTATCAAATGTGCGCGATTTTTTTCAATATTTTTTTAAGAGCTATTATCAACGTTTTCATTTGGTGTATAACTTATTTTCTCGAAAAACAACCTTTCAGAATTGGTACCGCAAGAAGTACCCGCAGCGCCTTAAGTCATACGGCCTGAGGCGGCAGACGATCGATTTTAGCATACTCTGATAGGGCAAAATGAAACTCCATCGGTTAAAATTTTGATCATTCTCGTTCAGTGGATTTCGTGCTAGCTCCCCTACTATTTGGGGTACATTATAGTTGAATTTATCATTAGGATTTTCATTCAAATTGTGCATTGATTTAAGGTGGCGTTTACAAAAAGTGCAAAAGTTGCCTTGCGATTTCCACAATAACTTTGTTTCGAGGTAAAAAAAATAAACTTCTGTTAACTACCGATGGTAGCTAAGGGTTTAAGCTTGTGAATGAAGTTAAATTTGATAACAAATTATTATCAGTGTGTGATAAAAATGAAAGATATGTATTTTATGTGCGAGTTTTTTAACAACTTATTTCCTAAATAACGGCGAAAGTGCAGGAATTAGCTAAATAATTTCGTGCAATGTCGGAACATTATATATTTGAATGAATGCTATTTCAACCAAAAATTTTTACCCAGAAGGCAGTTATTGTGGAAACAAATTTCCAATTTTTCAAAGTAAACGCCACCTTAAGATAGATTTTTCAGTTAGGATTCGAAACTTACATAGAATGGTTTATTTTATTTAAATTGTAATCTATATAACGTTTGCATCATAAATAAAGCAGGCGATGTATTACCTATATATGACAGTATTTATTGATTTAAAGGTATAATTCAGGTAACGTATCGATTTTGGTCTTAGTGAAGTAGACAAAGCAAAAACGGTAAGTTTTGTGCAACGAGTTAATAACCTAAGGAGCAACTACAAGTCGACGAGTCAGTAAGTAAATATCAAAAACGGTGGCGTACCAACGTGGAGGTAACATTTTCAACCTGAAACATCATCAGTCCTATCTTAAAGAAATATCTCGAGAAATGTATTATATTATCTCCTGAATTGCATTTCAATCTATAGTCAACGACCTCGAAACCGTTAGGACGCTTATGATACCGAATTCTAATGTAAACAAAAAACCTGATGAAAATAAAGCGTTGAAAAATAAAACACGCTGTACGATAAACTACCGCATTAAAGTAAATAGTGATGCAATTTAAACTATTACGGTACAGAGCCCTATTGTTGAGAAAGGTACCTACGTCAATGTTTCGTACATTCTATTTCGGAGATAAACGACCGGACAACATTGAGTACGTAAATTGTCCGGGGATTTTTAAATACTCCTTCGTATTTATATAATTAAATACTTAAGTATTTAAATACTTGGTATTTATATACTTTTTTCAATATTGTATTTGTACTTGAAAGCCCAAATACGAGCCCAAATAATTTTGAAAGTATTTAGTATTTAAACACCCTGTATAATTTTAATTTCAATCTTTGGGTTAAATGTGGTTGTTATTTTAGATTGAAAAATTCGATCATAGTATTTGAATTTGAAGTCAATATTGTTTTGTATTAAAGTTATTAGGTATTTAATTTCGTATAAATAATCGCCTTGTGTTTTGATTTTTTTGTGTTTAATTCGATTACGTTAAGAAAGATTAGGGACATCCGAAAATAATGGCGTTGTGTGTTATATAAGTTTATCTCATTTAAATCTGATCTTACAATGAGTTCGTTATCGTTCTGTGAAAGGCTAATTCATTTGAAGATATTAGGGTGTTCGCCGAATTAAACGCAGGCGTCAGTTTATCGAAGACACATATTCAATGGGAACCGCCCGTCCTTTTTGTTGAGAAATAATAAAGGAGAATCATTGAAAAACCGGAAAAATGCTTTAAAAAGGCATCGGAGACGTTAAACGAAGCTTTTTGATGATCATTTTGAGTGAAGGACAGGGTCCTCTAAATGACTGAAGCCAAAATTGAATGTAAATAGGAGATAGCGCTTCAACTTGAACCCTTAACAGTGGTGCATTGTAAATAAAAATATAGACTACATCATAGACAATACTGTCTGTTCCTGTGCGTAGAACTGTGTGAATATACATTAACTATCAGGTAAATTTAACTGAAGCATAAAAGACCGACCCTAAAATCGGGAAATAGCGTAGAACATTCATTGATAATATTGAAATTGTACTTATGGGAGATTACAACGTTGACCACAGTTTCATTAAGCGTCCAATTTAAACTGTATACTAAATTTGAAAAAGACGAGCTCAGTTCAATTAGTTGATGACAATTAAATCATAATTACATATCTATACTCGTAACAAACAGCTCAAAAGTGGGTACCGTGTAACTGTTTCCAGGCAATTTAAAAAAGCTTAATAGTCATACGCTAAAATATATAACGATTAGATACCTATATAGCAGGAAGCATTAACTAACAGACTATATCAAACATACTAATTTTACGTGTTTAAACACCGTTAAATAATTTATACTGCACGTAATCGATATTTATTACCAGTTCGTTTGCTTTGCGTCGTCGTCGTCGTTGAAGCCTGCAATCTCGTGCCAGCGCGCTTGTATGATAATTGCACCCTAAAAAATCATAAAAGGCCCTCTCTACTTGACGTTTGTCAACGGCGATCTTTTTTACTAAATAAACGGTTCCATTTTTTGATTTGACAGCCCATCCCCCTTTTACTCAAATGTGAATGGCTCTCGAATGCTTTAATTTAATAATAGGGGTTAACAATGCCCTTAATCTAGTTTCACGCCCCGGCCATATAAAAAGGGGCTTATTATTATAAGTTCGCTATACTCGGCAGACCGTAAATTTTTATAGATTTTTTTAAGTATTTCACGCAGGGGTCCGTGCATAAAAACGAGCAGCAGTAGCCATTTATATCTTTCCGATTATGAAAGTAAATTTAAATATTGTAAATCATAATATGTACAAGCTAGAGAGCCATATAAAGATACTCGTATTCGTAATGACTTGAAACGTTTTATCACCCGATGTTTACATTTTAATTGGAAATAAAAGTATAATTATACACGGAGAGATTAATAACTCACCAATGGGGATATAAATAAAACCTTAATTAATTTCGAGAAAAAATTATCTTAATATGCTTAACGTAAGTGATTATTTTAAAACCGTTCATTACACATATTTACAGGAATTACTTAAGGGAAATTAGCATATAAGAATGTTCGATAGTCTTTATACATCCAACTGGAAACAAACTGCATTCTTTATATGCAAAGTAGTTTAACACGAAAGGCAACTCCAAGCAAATAGGTACAAATTGTTTCCGACCTCCTTTATATCTTACTAAGTATTAACATTCTCAAACTTATTCCCTTATTGTTTAAGCTCTCTTCTCTCTTATGCGCGTTAAGTCTCTATTGAATCTTCAACCACTTCAACGAATTCGTTAATTCTTCGATATTCATTATTTGTCAAAAATAAATGTAGCTTTCTAATTTGAAATTGATGTATAAGTATCGTGGAGCACCTGCTTTACGACCATGTGATCTGCACTTCAACGTGCTCAAAGGTATAGCCACAAAAAGAGTCTGATTCTTGTCGCCTGTACGTATTAGGTACATGTTTTTTTGGAGTCTCATATTCAGCTTGAATTTTACCTATATCGTCATTCGTACTTCAAGATTTAATTTTAGGCTCTCTACCACTTTCGAAATAAATTGCATCATGTTTTACTTCCGAAGGGTTTCACCAAAATTAACAGGTGCCCATTAAAACCCAATAATTTCGTACGTCAAGTTATTAACTTATTCCAGGCCAAAAGCCATTAAAATCCACTCTTCGTACTTGGGAAATATTAATATCGAATTTAGGTATATTTAAGGGCTGCCAATTGCCGGTAATAACACAGGCGAGTCTCTCTAAATTAGTCTATAATGGGGTGATCCATAAACCATATGTTAACCTACATTATGTTGCATCCATATCGACACGAACTATTAAAGGTATGATCTTTGATTAAAGGGATAACTTGCTTAATGCTTATATGTTATGGTTAGTGCTATAAGATGGCGCCTCTGATTTTTTTAAATTAAATTAAGTACCTATTAACTAACTGTTCATTGGTCTTCAATGCTACTATTACTTAACTGATCGAATAAAACATTTGGTTTCGTTTTGATGGTCAAATTTTTAACCGGCGGCGGCGGTGGCTCCTTTTAGGATTACACTAAAGAAATTTATTAAAAGTGAAAGCTTCTGGGCTGAAAAGCTTTCTTATGAAATCATAATTTCTCTCCGTTCGTCTGTCAGTGCATCAAGATCGATTATCACATGTATGCATGTTGTGTGTTAGATTTTGAGTTTAAGGGTAAATCAGTTTTAGTTTTGGAATATTGTTGGAATCCAGAGCGTAGTTCCAGATACAAAAAAATCTTACTTTCGTACCCCTTAGATTTCCAAAAAAGAAATTCAAAATTGTTGGAAATAGCTCCACCGCTGTTTTTTGATAATTCCAAATTTCTAACCAAATCGCCGTAATTTTTTGTTTATTAATGGTGAAAATAGACACCCACCCCAGCTTCCAACAATTCAAAACCGTACCGCCCTTTTATTCATAATATTGACTCTTAGTTATATTCATTTTTCAACTGGATCTTGATTTTCAGGATAGTTCATACAATATAACAATCCGACAACTAGCTGCAAAATGCTGAATTCAATGGAAATTTTCTGATAACGGTTCGCTCTGGTTTCGAGGTTTATTTTTGATTAACAAGCAATTTTTATTATATTTTGTAGAGGGTGGTTCAAATTAATGACACAATTTGGATCTCGGTAACGGTGAGAAATACAGTGAATGTTAAATAGGCAAAGTTGCACCTTTTTGTGCCTAAAAAACGCATTTGAAATTTTTGAAAAATCTCTGGAACTGAGATATCACCGAAAAACTGAAAATCTCTAATTTCGTTTTCATTTTCCCTAACTTAAACGGTCAGAAATGAAAGGTTTCTTTTAGCATCTTCTATGGGAACCTTTTTACAAAAATGTGAATTGATGGAGGGCACTAAAGGCTACTACTTTCTTATTTCTTATGGACGCCATAACGTGTTGTTGAAAAATGAATGTAAAACATTGTTAATTTTCAGTTCAGTTCAGTTTCTCGGTAACATCTCAGTTATGTTTCAAAAATGCCAAATGCGTGTGTTTAGTCATAAAAAAGGGCAACTTGGCCTCCATAATAATAATAATAATAATAATAATAATAATAATAATAATAATATTTAATTGCCCAACAGAACAAAAATTATTCCAATTATAGGACAATATTGTGTAATACTACAGACGGCACATCAAAATAACATAAATTAAGCTACCAATACATATATATATATAGAAATTGATTCAAAACCCATTAAAAATCAACAATCATATTTAATGCAATTATAAGTAAGAGTATCTAATGCAAAATAAATGGATCAATGCAACTTAGTAAGTTGTTTAAAGCAGAACTGAAAATATCCTTATTTCCGCAAAATTTATTATATATTCTAGAAGAATTAAAAATCGGCGACATAAATAACACGTTAGTTCTTGGTAGTGGGAGATGAAATGGTAAACTATTGCGAGAATGGTAAGGCGGTACAAAAAAGTTAATTTGGTACAGTAAGTCAGGAGCATCAGTCCTGTGATGCAGGATGTTAAATAGAAATGCTATGTTACATTTTAACCTTCTAGCCTCTAAACTAGCGACATGAAACTGGTTTAACAATGCAATATGGGAGTATCCTCTAGGAGGGTAGACGTAACTCACTTTATAATAAAGAAATTTGAGGAATTTCCTTTGAATAGATTCAAGGGAATGTCTATGTTTCTTAGTTGTAGGGTACCAAATTGGTGAACAATATTCAAGCTTACTTCTAACTAGAGCAAAGAACAATGATTTAAGCGCTACAACGTTTTGGAAAAGTTTACAGTTCCTAAATATAAAACCAAGCGCAGACATTGATGAGCGAGATACTGCAGTAACATGATGTGAAAACGAAAACTTACTGTCAAAGTAAACACCGAGATCTTTCACCACATCAGTTCTTAGTAGTTGAGAGGAATCAAGCATATAACCATAAGCAATCGGCGAATGTTTTTTTGTATAGCTAACTATTTTACATTTAGCACTATTCAGTAGCAAAGAATTAGTCAAACTCCATTGCACAAGACTATTTATCTGTTGTTGCAAAAAGTCACAGTCACTAGTAGACGACACTTGCGTGAATAGTTTTAAATCATCTGCGTATAACAGTGCACCACACTTCAGTATATCAGTTAAGTCATTTATATACAAAATAAACAAAAGTGGCCCCAAAATTGAACCCTGAGGCACACCAGAAGTAACCATCACAAAATCAGAAGAAAAATTGTTATATAAAACACGCTGAAATCTATTGCTTAAATAAGACTTGAAAAGCATTTGTAGATTATAGTTGAAGCCAAAGTTGTGGATCTTCGCAATAATGATGTCATGCGGAATGGTATCAAAGGCTTTACTAAAATCTGTATAAACGACATCAACTTGACCGCGTTTGTCGATATTCTCAGATATAATGTGCGATAGGCACGCTAGGTTGGTAGTTGTGGATCTGTTTTCCATAAATCCATGCTGGTGGATTGATATATGTCTTCTTACATTCGGATATATCCTAGCATATAGAACGATTTCATAAATTTTTGCGAAGTTGTTTAAAATGCTCACAGGTCGATAATTTTTGACATCTCTAGAGTCACCGTGTTTTAAAACAGGCGTAATATTAGCACTTTTCCACCTATCAGGAAACACATTTGTTGCTAATGAAAGATTAATGATACGTGTTAAAGGTACAGCCAACACAGCAGAACAGTCTTTAATAAGAAACGCAGGGATCATGTCAGGTCCAGAAGTACGACCACTTTTCAACTTTTCTATAGCAGAGCACACTTCATCAACAGTTACATAATCAACTGAGACATCAGGAGCATTCCTAGACACATAGAAGTCAGAAACGTCCCCATTAACCTACGCTGTATTTCTCATCGTTACGGAGATCCCAATGGTAAAGCCACGAATTTGAACCTGTCTGTACAGATTCAGTCTAAAATTTCAAAGCTTTGTTAAAGGAAGAAACGTTCAACCCTTTCTTATGTAATAGCCCACTACACACAGTGATACGAAAAAGGAGCGCGAGACCCTGTACTATTGACATTCGTGAAAGATTTCGTAAAGACTGAATTTTGTGAGCGGTCCGTGTGATTCGACGGAGTAGGGAAATGAGAGCTCCGCTTTCAACGGTTTATGTTGATTATTGACATCCCTTATGAATTTTGCGAAGAGACTTTCACGTGTTCATTTAACTTAGATGAATTCCTAATATTTCCCGTTCTCAGATTTCTATAGAATAATGTCTGCAACTGGGGAGCCCTCTTGCACTTCACGGAAAAAAATCAGATAAAAATTGGTAATAATATCGAAACTCTTGTAAATAATGCAACCTATTGTGCAGAATTAAACAAGTACGTTGTGATAAAGCTACAAGAACAAATTGTTGCCTACCGATGCGTATTTCATTTAATGAACGTTTGAAGGAAATCATGTTTCCGTTACGTGTTCGCTATTCTGTTCTATTCAGACGAAATACAAACAGAAAAGGGGGCCAATTAGACGATGTTTTTTTAGAAAAATTCGATACAAGTTTAATTCCGCTTTTTTTCGCTTCCTTTATTGTTTTTGATTATCGTAACCCCCACAACACAAACAAATGGTCTAACATTCTAAATGAACAACTATAGAACTTCCGAATTAGATTTCTGCCACACATTAATAGAAATTAAAGACATTCCATGCGTTGCCATGTTCATTTGACTCATACTGGATGAAAAACTTGGCTAAATACAATAGATTTTCATTACGTTGTGGCAGTATAGAATCGTACAGTATCACTAGTTCGCCTATTCTCCAAAAATGTTCGAAAGATCAGCATCGATGCTCATTTCGCGTTTTCCCGGAATACGAACATGCAAGTACTATGTCGATACAGCACGATGTAACATTTTATTTAAATAAGAAACATAAATGTAACATTGTAGGTATTTCCTTTGTAAGCCCTTCTACTTAAGATGTAAGGTATTCCTATACTAGATTTGTTATTACCTTAGTTCTTTATTTTCGCCGCTAGAAGCCATCCGTTATACTTCTAATGCCATCTATTCTCTAATTTGATCGTACGTACAGGCGTGTTTGGCCTTCATATTGGTTTGGTGTTAATTTTCTCAATACGACATTACTTTTTCTTTGACTTATGCCTGCATTCAGGGTTCATTGTTTTAGCTATCACCATATTTCTTTGAAATGTGTTCTTTCTATTTCTGATGTGCTGTGGCCGTGCCCCATTGACTGCGCTTTGCGGATTTGTGTTTTCAAGTAGTTAGTGCGAGGTATGTCCGGGGGTTGTAGGACAATTCGCTCGCGGGCAATTCGCTCCCAGGGCAATTCGCGCCCGGATAATTCGCTCTCGCCATCTCAGGTGACCTATTTACATCGAAGTAGTTTATACCTGGAGATTTCAAAATAGTTTCTGTTTAACTTCAAGTATTACGAATCCTCTAGGAGATTATTACTCTTGTAAATCGCTCCGATATATCTGATTTTACATACATATCAATCACCTTTTGTAGTTATCGAAGATTTCACCATACGGACATCGAGACCCGATTTGATCTACATTACCTACGATTACTTTTGTACTCCGACGATTCATTCCTACCAGCTTAACTAAGTTTCATATCCTTCATATTAGTCTCTTTACCGATACTAATTTCCGTTGATTTGTAAATTGGTTTTTGAAATTACCGAAACCGAGTCCGAAGATATTGTAACGTGGTCAAGGACGCTGAGTAAAGGGGCGCAAAATAAATCGGGAAACAAAGAACGAATAGCCCTAACCACTGCTCCGGCTGCTCACGGAGAGACTAGGCTGGTAAGAGGTAAAATTTAAGGCGCCACTAACTTTTGTTTCCCGGTTAGGGAGCCGACCTCAAAAATTAGAAAATAGCCCTCTGGTGGTCGAGGAAGCTAAGGCTAAAAAGAAGGGGAGAAATACGGAACACTAATTAAGAGGAGCATAACATAATATTTAATTTCGCCTGGGACTTAAAATAAAATATAAAACAAAATTGTGACTCAAATAAGTAATAAAGGTAAACTGTTTGCGTTGGTTTTTTTTTAGGGAAAAAAATAATCTAGGGGAGGAAAAAGGGATGGGAGCTAGGTAGGAAGTATTGCATAACGGGTAGGTGCTTCTGGTGATCTCAGAAAAAGAGACTGAATCCCAATTAGGCTTGGATCAAAAATTATAAAACTTTTCTGCACCTCATGCACGCACAACAGAACGATAATTATTGGAATGGCCCCCGGAAACAATAAAAAAGAAGATGAACACCCAATCAAGGACGAAATTTGAGGAAAAATCAAAAAGTAACGGACACTAAGCGGAAATAAAGAAAGGCGGGAAAAACTAATACAACAAACAAACGATAGAGGACGCTACAGAGGAAACCAAAGAAGCGACATAGAACGTAGAAAGCAGGGTGAAAGATAAATTAGCATACAATCATAGGGAAAAGATTAAAGAACCAAAAGGAATAGGAAGATGGCAAAAACGGCATAATAGATATAAGGAAAAAAATACGGCGAATTTCAAACGTAATTTATAATCCCAAAAGAAATAAAAGGAATACTAGAGAATGGTACGCCACTAGTATACAACCACCAACAAAACTCAAAAGAAAATCCCTAATTCTAAAATTAAATATGAACCCTAACCTAAATTAAAACTAAAATAAAATTTCTAAAGGGGTTTCGAAGGCGACAAAACTAAATAAGAACTAAAAGAGAGAAAGGAACGTAACAACATCTACGATTTTTAGTTACGTTACTTGTGTCACTCCGAAGAATTTGTACATACTATCTTATTTACATTTTCAATTAATTAGATTACATTGCTGTTGCATATATTTACTTATCTGTGCATCGTAAAGTAGGTTTTCTTGAGTTAACGTTAACTATATGCTTTTTTTCTTGAGAAGTACATGCTTTTATACACCGATTTGTACCGACGGTCCGTGGTCGAGTCAAAATTTTGTTTTTGTTTAGTTAACGTAAATTGAATTATTAATTCTTATGGAGTATTAATTACCGTTTTAGTATACGATTTACACTAGTGTCAGACGTTAGACATTGCTACCGCAATATTTTTACTTTACCTGAGCTTACCGTGTGGTTATCTGGTGGTTTTGTTTCATTTGCTTAAAGGGACCGTAACAATGATACGCAACGAAGTCATGTAACCACATGAGTGCGAGGAGTAATTCGCAATTAATCTTTATTGAAACAATAAAAATGCATATATGATGTTGTTACAGCTCGAGACGCACATTAACGATGCAACGATACGATTGCAAGTATGCTTATTTGAGTACCAGTTTAATTTCCAAAACTATCCCGACAATGCAAGGAGCTCTTTCCTGGCATACGACATCGACTCCAAGTGTAACAGATAAGATGGACTTCAAAGTGGGCTGGGATGTACGAAGCACATATTTGTCAAATAGGCGTGTGCCAACAAAAAAGACAGATAACGAGATAAATCGTCGCACAAAGCAGAACCCTAACCAATTACTTATTCCTCTCGTCAATCTAATTTCGATCAAAACAACATAATTTGCAATGTACACTCGATGTAGGTTACGGTTTAATTATACAATTAACATTTTGAATGAAATTATAATTAAACTATGTATAATCGGTTAAAGTGCATTAATTTCTTTGTAGTACAATTTAATGAACTTATGGATTAACTGTATAGGGATATGGTGCTTAGCTTATAAACGGCGAACGATTATATTTGTTTATAGGTGCGGTTTACCGATAATTTATTTACCTACATCTCGCCGGTGTCGTACATTTCACGGATGAAAGGTAGTATTTCTTCTAAAAAGGTACTACTCTTGTATGCAAATTGTAAATTAGTACAGATTCCAATAACTCTATTCCAAGTTTAACAAACCTGTTCTCGATCGCGAACATGGCGTCTTTCTTTTCGCATTAAAAATTTAAATGAAGTGTTTTACTTCAATTTTCACGAGCGCTATGTGTAATCGTCCAAATAATGTAATGTAGTCGTAAAGGCGCTCCGGTTACCAAAGGCATGCAACGTATACGCATTGCACATACCTACACAATAAAATAAATTCATTTCCAATTTAATTCCATCATATAAATTAATATCCATTTTTATTTGCTTGTTCACGGTTACTGTTCCGAAATTGGTAATCGATCAGCACCCTACAACTTTTTAGTTTACTTAAATTAGAACCGTATCTCCAATTTAACTTTCAATCCGTCCACTCGTCCTCTCCTAGGCGCAGATCTTGTTTCACAGCCATAAATAAACAAGAATCATTTGTTCTTTAAAGGGTCGTCTGAAACTTTGCATTTTTTACCGACTTATTGAACCACCAACAGGCAATTTCGCAACTCGGCCTGCCGACTAGGGTGTGAACAAAGCGAGGTAAATAATCATCCCTTATAGACCAGCATAGACTAACTTCTGTAAACATAAAATTGACTATAGACTCTAGCAAGCATTGTTTTATGGAAATAGGTTTTTGTATAATTCGGCATTTTGGACTAAAAACCCTTCACATAATTAGGTGTAAGTAGGTATATAGTAGGAAGCAGTTTTGTTAACGAATTCATTTGTTGCAAGGTTCGGTAAAAATATGAAAATTTGTCCAATAACCACGTTTATTTTAAGTTATGCCATCTGTTTTAATTTAATTACTTATTTTTCCTTTACTTATATCGTAATCCGAAACCAATTTGTGAATGGCCCACATAAGTTTACATTACTTTAGTCCGATTTTTGGTATTATAGTTTATGGATGCACAATGTAGATATTTTATTGTGTAACTAAGGCGCATTGAGAAGTACCGTTCTTCTGGATGAAATGCCAACACTTATTTTCGAATCGAAGATTGATATCTGTCGGTTTCTACAATTGATATCCTATAACTAGGGAATGCAATACCGGGATCGCAGGATCTCTAAATACCTGGATCCCGCAGCCTTTTTGCGGGATTAATCCCGTACGTAAATGGAGCGGGATCCAGCGGGATTTGCCAGAATTTATCGACCAAGCTTACCCCCTACATTAGCAACTCTGCGAATTTGATTATTACGCGCACACTCGTCTCTGTTATTAACTTTGTTAAACAGCGACGCGCAAATCGGACTTATTTTGTTTTTTTTAAACGGCAGGAAGTTATTCTTGTAGAGAATATGTCGGACTCGTCGATTGTTTATGAAAGATGTTAGTAGTAAAGCGGCTGTGTGGAAATATTGCAGCGAATATTCTAGAAATCCAGATAGACATGGAGGGGCCATAAAAGATTACTCACCAGTGACAAGAAAAGATGGCAGATGTGATGCATTCTTTCCACGAAATAGAATGTGTTTTCTTGAGAATATTCCGTTAACTGGACAAAATTGCTTATTTCCGAATGTTTTTAAAATTTTACGAGATCCCGCAATTACCGGGATCCCGCGGGATTGCTATCTAATGATCTCGCAAATACCGGGATCTAAATTTTGCTGCGGGATTGCATTCCCTACCTGTAACTCATAGTTGGTTCCTTATCAATTCTCACACTATTTTCCCCAAATATTTAATTGTTTGTGTACACAAACGTAGACCATCGTCCTCAAGTTGGATATACTAAACTGAATTTCTACCGAGAAACTGTAGATATAGACTTTAACGGTTCTAGTGACTGTAGAAAACCTTACAAAAATCAAAACTATTTGATACATTCCAGGCTTTAGAAGCTCTAGTCTAAGACGATTTTTAGATACCTCAAAAGATTCAAAAACTTTAGAAATGCTGGATACCTTAGAATATAACTACAAACTTCAGAAATATGGAAATTTTATTTTCAGAAATCGTATTCGGGCTTTTTATGATGGGAACACAAAAACCTCGAAATCCTCTGAAAGAAAAACTAATAAATCGCCATCACAGTGCTCGCGTACTCGTATCACAAGCAATATAATATCGTAATTTTAGCCATGAAAATCAATGAAAACCTTATTAATGACTGTTTTTAAATACATAGTGGCCATGGATTCATGGCGATTTTGTTTTGTTTATTGTATCCATGGCAACTGAGGCTGCCGGGACCAATCAGTAAAAATGGCTGACGTTAGAATTAGAAACATATCATTTCAAAATTTTTAAAAATGAGATATTTATTTATTTATTTATTTATTATCCTTCTCTTGTTCTGGGCCCTCAACAAGCTTGTGCCCAATTACAGAGTGACCCGCATAATGCTTTTTGGAGGTGCCTCTGCAGAAGGTCTTAAGTTGTTCTATACTACTCCGGTATTTACCTTAGGAATTAGGAAAACTGCAGGAAAACCTAATTCGGACTATATAACGTGAGGTTAGTTCGGCGCTGTAAAACTCAAACCCCGCCGCATAAACGGCCAGCTAGCTCAGATTCTTAATTAAAAGAAGGGCTCGAGATGAGAATCTTCCACAGCGGTTTGTTCGTTTGGGCATATAACATAAGTTTTTGATCTTTGGTAGTTACTAGAAATGATTAGTTGAGCGCCACCCAATTTTGCACAAATTCTGACCTCTCCTGTATAGAAATTGGGAAAACACAAGAGAGCCAAATAATAATTCACTACGAGCAATTCTGATTTATTAATCCTGACAAAACGGTGCAGGATCGGCAAATAAAATGTATCTTCAATACGACAATAACAAATACTTTAAATGACAAAAATAATCCCCAAATAAATTCATGAACACTTCCCTAATAATTACGTTACCAGCCCCCTACAACAATGATCGAGCAAAAATGTAGTTAAGCTTTCAAATAGATTCCAAGATTGAATTCAGTTAACCCGAATAACAACTCATATAGGCAACACTGGGTACAAGTAAATTAAAAATCTTACCTTGAATAACACATACGCTGTCTTCTCCGAAAAAGAGCTCTCCTTCGAAGTTCCAGTTCTGTAACACAAAAAACAAACCCCAAGCTACAACGCTCGGAACGATTATATGAGCCGGAAGGGCCAAAAATAGCTTACTCGTAGCCG
>NW_022170738.1:20046492-20085464 GCF_008802855.1 Photinus pyralis | reverse complement strand
AATGAACAAAATTATTCGCGCTAATTTGAGTTAATTAATGCACCTCTTTCATTTTGAAAACGACGCAAGTTTCGTTTTCGCTCCAATTAAAAATAGACAAGCCTACTTGTTTTTAGTAGATAATTAATTAAATGATAATCACGTTGCATATAAGCAAAATCAATACGCACGTACTGTACATGTCCGCATAAAGTGGTAACAACAAACGATACATTTATCAGAAACTCGATCAATTTTAGTAAATAAAACAGACAAAATGGGTACGTCCCCTGCCTGCTTGTATTTATGATTTCTTTACAATGAAAGCTTACCGTTTGACCATATCTGCGAATGTTGTAGTACTTTTTGTTAGTGTAGGTAGAATCGCGTTAAAACTTCACCCACATTAAATATTGCACTTAATAAGTAACAGACATTTTACATGTTTACAAAGCTTCATTTTCGGACACACCGATCACTTATTAATCATTTCAATTCAACGCGAAAACAGCAAAATTAATGCACTGCAAGGGTGAGTAACGCAGGTGTAAACAAAACAAACGCGTAACGGTTATTTGTCCGTTTAATAAATTCGGTTACGAATGGCGTAGATAATGTTATTCATTTATTTAGACCCCCGAAGTGTTTTACAACAACAATGTGCATCGCCACTGTACTGCACTTGCACACGACTGTACAAAACACTCACTTCACTTTTCTTGTTGGGGGGCATAGACAAAAGATTATCGCAACGTGTTGCGACATCTGCCGTAAGGCTTTCTAAGTAATTACAGATTTCATTGATAGTTTAATGCCATAGACCGTAGACCATTTTTAGCGCATTTTTGCAAATTTATTTGTAAAAAGTAGCTTTTAATCTCACTTTGGCTGGTTGGCTGGCTGGCTGGCAGCAAATGTGGGCACGTAGAAGAACTCTTGTAGAAAGGCAACGGGTGTACATGTATCTACAATGCCGTGTAATTTTTCAACCTTAGGGACAGGGCTACATGATGTGGGGTTGGCGACATCAGGGCGTCATCCTCGAGCGTAGTTTACTAACGTGAAGGTTTTTCAGTATTATCTTCTACTACAGTTTTGGTCCGATTCTTTTCAAATTGGTGTCGTCGGAAAGATGTTGTAAACACCCACAACTCCAGCGTGACGGAATTTTGTTTTTTGTCCTAGGGGCGAAATTAACGGCCTTTTGCAAGGCGCGCGCGCGTTTTCGAGAGGTAGTCTACTTCGGGCGCCTTTTACGTTCCGTTGCGAATTTTGTCACGCGGTTTAACGTGAATCGCTGTCTCTCTTTCTCGTGTCGCCAATAGAAGCTCGAGCAATGAGAAGTGCCCCAAAAATTAAGAACTATCTTGTGGGAGGTTTTTAGCGAAATCCACCAAAATGTGGGTGTAATATAAGTATGCACCGACAAATGCAATGTGATAGCCGCCGACAAGATCTTACTGATGGTGGAGTCAAAACTTCAAACGCAAATTGGGGATGCACGGGACGTCGGAAGCGGGTACCGACGAAGGGAATGTGGTAGCCTTCGACAAGCTTATTGATGGTTGAGTCAAAAGTGGCTAATGGAATACTGATCTGCCACACAAAAATGCACTGAAGTCCCTTCGATCTCACACGAGGACTTTGACAATTTTTTCCTATCTTCTACAGTTTTGATCCGCTTGTTTTCAAACTGATGTTTTTGATTTTGTAAGTGCACACGACTCCTGGGTGACGGAAATTTTTTAACCGCCTTTTACAAGGCGCGGGTCTTAGAGGGGTAGTAGATTTCGGGCACCCAAAAGTTACCGTCCGCTGCGACTTTTGTCACGTGGTTTAAGGTTTCTTAAAGCCGAATTACGGCTTCCCTTTCACATGTTTCCGATAGAAACTCGAATGTTATATATTTCTCATGTTATTTACTTTCCATAGCAACATAAATAACATGGGAAATATATAACAATTCGGTGATAGTTCGAGGCCCGGGGCCGCGGTCTTGTGCCTCAACAAGCCGGTCGTGTCACAACCGGGAAGCAGCGCGGTGGAATCCCGGAAGGGCCGCTCAGCCGGAACGTGTATACTGTGGATCCTAAAAAGATGCACGCTGTCTGTGTTGTGAGTTTTAAGTTTGAATCAAAAAACGTATTTTTTCCCTTATATTGGTAGGTCTGGTGAGGTAGTGGGCCGGTTTATCAAAAACGCCCGAGTCATTTGGTAGGTCGAGTCCGGCCCTGTGTGGGAGTGTTTACATTTTTGAAACCAGAAAAAAATTCTCTAGCAAATGACACAAAAAGTAAAAATTACTTCCATAAGGAAAACAAAGTTGATGATGGTTAACCGGAGACGAAATGTCGGATTTAAAATTTAAAAATAGCATGTTGTAGAGGGAAAAAATTGACCATAATAACGTGTGTATTGATTTTGAATAAAAATTTTAAGTAACTTCAGTAAAAAATAAAAACGATGAAAAATAAGTTATGTCGAGTTACGTTTGGTATTTTTGTTTACATAAGAAATCGCACTTAAAGGCAAGTTCTAAAAATAACCACCAGAGGGCGTAACTGCCATCTTAAATTTTAAAATTGCATTTTCTTTAAATTTCGCATAATATAAACTAAACATTCTTTTTTCACATTTTTAAAGAGAATCAGTTTATCTATCATTTTCGTAAAAACAAAAAATCAGTTATTTCAAAAACAAAGATGGCGTGGGGCGTTCCATTGTTTTTGCAATAACCTGTTTTAACTTTTTTAACCGTTAAGAAATTTGGTATGGTTGAATAGAGCATTCCTTGGGCAATGATAATCAACCAAAATATAATTAATTTAGTTGAATCCTTCTCCGCCAGGGGGCTAGTTTCGACACTATGATCCAAAATCCTAAAAAAATCAAATGAAATGATATGACTTTTTCTTTATGAAAAAGTAGCCAAATAACACCCAAAGAGGCCAGTGAAAACCGTTTTTCAAAATCTCGTTCCTAACCTCAAATATTAGGCAAATGAGATTAATTAATAAAAATGCTTAAATTGTATCTTATTTGATGTATTTCCGGTATTTGTCGATGGCGCGAAAGATTGGTTGGAAAAGCTCTACACTTTTAGGTAGGCCTTGGAAAATTAAACAACAAAATTAAACATGATGCATTAGAAAATGATAACAGCCGTAATTTGTAAATTATTCTGCTGTGTTTACATTCAGAAAGTGGAGTTTTTTGAATTTGTAATTTTTTCTAAAATGCCGCTTTCAAACCAAGAAGCATTTAATATGCTGGCGGCGATGGTTCGTGGTTGATTCGGATAACGCAAATAGAAGATGTGGGCATCAGCGCATTTTGGCATTTTGAAAATACTCAAAATATATCGCCAGCATATTAAATGCTTCGTGGTTAGAAATCGGCATTTTAGAAAAGATTACAAATTCAAAAAACTGCACTTTATGGCTACTTTTTCATAAAGAAAAAGTTATATCACACCATTTGATTTATTTAGGATTTTGGATCATAGTGTCAAAACTAGCCCCCTGGCGCAGAAGGATTCAACTAAATTAACTATAGTTTGGTTGATTCTCATTGCCCAGGTAATGCTCTTTTCAACCATACCAAATTTGTTAAAATCGGTCAAACGGTTAAGAAATTAAAGCAGGTTATTGCAAAAACAATTGAACGCCCCACACCATCTTTGTTTTTGAGATAACTGAGTTTTTGTTTTATAAAAATGATAGATAAATTGGTTCTCTTTAAAAACGTGAACAATTTTTTTAGTTTATTACGCGAAATTTAAAGAAAATGCAATTTTAAAATTTAAGATGGCAGTTACGCCCTCTGGTCACTTTTAGAACTTGAAAATATTTTCCAGCGATTCTTCATGACCGATTTACCAATAATTTTTTTAACTCATATGACGAACGGTTCTCGAGATGTGGCCGAGGAACAATCTTATTGGGTCACTCGGTACAGCTAAGAATCCAACTGTATGAGGAGAAAATCTTGCTTTTGGGAGAGTGTCTTCAACAAATGGTAAGTATAAGGAAAGAATGTTTCCCATGGAAGCCTATTATTTTCCGATGTAGAAGTAGAATAAGGATATTCAATAACAAGTAGATCTTAGGTTTCTATTTGAAAAAATTAGTTGCCCTACACTCGACCCTTAAGCGATAGTTACCTATGTGTAAATGTGCATAGCATCGTTAAATAGGCTTCTGCATAAATAATTTTTTGATATCCCCTCTAGTTTCCGCAATAATTGATTGCCTCAAGATAAATGGGACATCCTGTATATATATATTAATTAAGTGACATTCAAATAAAAGATTACGGAACTGGTAGTCGCAACGTTTAGCGCAACACAAAAGAAAGGACCGGCGCTACACACCAATTTACCCTTTATTCAATTATGAATACCAGATTAGTTCGCGATATCGATAATTTTTTTGTGACACTTTCTTTCGTAAATACCTCGGGCCCTACGTTGTTGCGACTTCAAGCGCTTTTTCTTTAAAATTTGATTGTGTTTATTACCAATAATTCATTTATTGTCTACAGTCAAGCAATGTTGTTCCCAGTAGCCCCTGAGTATCTTGAAAAAAAAAAACAAAAAAAAAAAAAAAACTGTGAGAGTATAGTTATGGCTCTAGATGGACTGAGAAAGTGGCCATCATATACCGCCAACATGCGAGTTGGAAAATGCGCTAAAAAAAACAGTTATCGGACGCTGTGGCGTTAAAAACTAAGATATAAGTAAAGACGTTTTTTACTGCCTTACATCCTTTATATGCCTAACTTCTTAAAGAAATCATGTATTTAACTGAGTTGCTGGGCAAAAAATTTTTAGTGTTTTAATTCTGCCTTTTTTCCTCAGTTTTTTATTGTAATAAAATCTGCCACAATTTTTGTAAGTTGTACACAGAAAAAGAAGGTCTTTTGAATAATTTAGGTAATAAACATGTTAGGTTGTTATTTGAAAAAAGGTTCGATGCCGATGCGGTGTCACAAAATTTTTCTTAAAAATCCGACCCATAATTTTTCATTTCCGTACCTATGCCTAATAAACCCTCACGCAAAGCGAATTCAGTTATCTCTAATCGTTTAGCCGCTAGGGAGCGTTTCTCAAATTTAGTCGATTTCTTTAATGCCCCATAACTTATTCTTATTATAGATAATTAATTTTGGCAAAGTCGATCTTTCTGAGAGCACTTTTTTAGAATCAATTGCGATACAGTTTTTATATAGGGTGTTTGGTTTTTAATACGACCATGATCTACGCATTTTTTCATATGGACCAGCTTATATATTTTGGAGGTTTTGAAAAGAACAAAAAATTTTCTAAATTTTGATGTATCACTTGTTATATTTATTTTAAATGTTAATTATAATGGGCGATCAAAAATGAGTGGCGGACGAGTCGTCTTTGGAAGTTAAGTACGATATCCCTAGCGATATTCCGTGTAAAAATTGTGTATCGCAACGGATTCTACATAAAAAAGTGCTCTAAAAGAAAGATTTTGCCAAAATCAATTATTTTTAATAAAAAAGGTATGGGCGGGCATTAAAGAAATCGACTAACTTCGAGAAGCGCCCCCTAGCGGTCAAACGATCTAAAAAGACATCATGAAATTTTAATTTGTCCAAAAAACGGTGATCGGTGTGATCGCAATAATGCCCCCTTAGCTGGAGCTAGGAAGTTAAAAACTAAAATAATTGATTTTTCATGCCAAAGCTAAATTAATTCTAATTAGCAATTACGATTATTAATATGTTTCCTTGTGACATTAAATCAAAACCTAAAATCAATAAACAAATTATAGAACTACTGGTTAGGGGTATTCAGGAGTGCCTGTAGAAATCCAGATTCCTAAAATTTCGGAACAATTAAACATTTCCATGATTTTCATTGGCCAACAGTATTTTGTAACTTACGAACACATTTCTCCTGTATTAACCTTTCCAGTAATTAGTGTTGAAATTGGCCCCCTTATTTCCAAAATTGAGTTTAAAATAAGTAATTAATTGTCAGAACTACATATATCCCCAATTTATTACCAACTCTAATATGTTATGGGAGAAAGAGTTGCAAAAATGTAGTAATAAAGGGGCAAGTTCACTATTATAGCTTTTGAAAAAATACAATACCTACCTTTGGAAAGACTCATTTACAGTAGACTAAAATCCAAACGAATTCATTTTTTTGCTCTTTTGCAAAGAGTGGCTACTCTTTGTATACTGTATACAGGGCAAGGTAGTAGAATCTGGAACATTGAAGAAATTGAAAGAAATTTTAAAAGTGTAAACTGCAACTTTAATTTAGGACAATATACCGCATTTCTCATTTTTTATAATCGTTTTACAATTTCTAACAAAATTAAGATCATTGCACTTGTGCCTTATTTTGTTTTTAGGTACATTTTTTAAAATTGGAATTGATGGAGAGAAGCACATTTGTGACATATCAAAGGTTTTAAATATTTCATCCGCCGAAGCTCGACTAAGAACATTAGGTAAACCTTCAGTTGAAGCAGAAGTCCCGTGCGCAATACGTCTTGAATATTCTGAAACGGTAGGGTGATAATGACGATATAACAGACTTAACTCGTACAAAGCAGAATTGGATGCGTTACAGTATTCGGGATCGTTTAATTCAGGCTGATAGGAGCCATCGCCCCATGACGATTCCAAATCTAATAAAATGTCCATCGCAGTATTCGACTGTAAAAGGGATTTACAAATGGCCAAACAACTTAATGCCCCATCGTGAGATACTTGCAAGCTTAACGTTGCCAACCTCTTCAGAAAACTTGCCATCCGCTTTTGGGATATTTTCTTTTGACGTTTCACTAATGCGTATATGAGAGTATCTAAAACTACACTGAAGTCCTTGTAGGTATGTCCACAGTGAACAGTTAACAACTCTTCATATATATTAGAATAAAATCCCGCCGGATCAAAATTGAATACTTCCCCTTGTTGACAAAGAATAGCAAAAATTGTTTGAATGCATTTCTGCTTCTCCGTGTAAGCCATCCAATCCTCCTGTAGCAGATTGCCTAAAATAGCAATAAGATCCATATAAAACTCGATACTCAGGCAATGCGCGAACTGTGCGACCCCTTGTAAACATATGCCTACAATTTTCGTATTTGTAGAGTTTTTCAACACTTTAAAGAAAATTCCGAAAATGAATTTAGTTATTTCCGTGACATTCTTCTGTTTACCCTGTCTGCTCTCTTCAGCTTTCGCCTCCATTAGCGCCTTTTCCACTTCCTTCACGCGTGCAGCCCGTTTCTTTTCGTTTTTCGACAGTTTCAATATATTTCCCTTATGTGACTGTAATTTCTTCTGCTTCAATTTCTGAATCCTTTCGTTATCCATGTTGACTTCCTTAATTTTTAAAAAAAGCAGTACATCCAGCATTTCTGTGTGGATGACGAAATCAAATTTCTTGAGATAATGATTTATTAGTCTCACAATCTTCAGTGTTATTTCCGATTTTAAATCGTCACTAAATATTGTTTTGCACATTAATTTAACTTTCTCGCGAATCGCACTATTTGAATGGTTCAAAAAGGGGATTACAACTTGCGCTATATTTTCACTGTAGTTAAAATAAGGATGCGCCTGTAGTAACTCGGACAACGCATTCACAGATATCTCTCCCAATCTCAATTTCACGTTGTTAGACGTTGCAGTTCTACCTTGTTGTTTAATTAAAACGGATGAAAATATTGCTAAAAAGCGAAGAAACTTTTTATAACTTTGCAGAATTGTTGATTCAAATTTATTTAATTTTAACGTCTCCTTTTTTAATTTTACGGACTTATCAAGATCTTCCTTAAAACGATACGAAGGCAATAAATCTTTGAAGACTTCAACTAAAGACATAATAACCATTTTTTTAATTATTAACGAATCATTCACTTCATCTCTTTCAAGCATCTTGACTAAAATCCTTAAATTATCAATTTTCTCATTCGGGTCTTCTAAAATACTGGCACTCAAACTGCCAATTTGAATCTTTTTATCTCCTACAGTTTTACTCTGCCGTACCAATAGTTCTGCCGCCGTGATCGTTGTAGTAACCTTGGGCTCCTCTTCTACCTCGTTTTCTTCAACTTCGTCTTCACTGATCTGTGGCTCATCTGCTTCATTCGAGATTTCTTCCACTACAGGAACGATTCCCGTTTTGGTTTTAATTGGTAACAGATGTTTAGTAAGCGTGGTCTCTTCTTGTTGGTATAAATTCTCATACTCTTCTTCTAGCATGTCCCAATCTCCCACTTCGTGCTGGGTATCAAATTTAGAGGAGTAAAGTTCTTCGACAATCTTTTTATTTTCGTGTGAGAAGACCTTTGGTGTTAGAACTTCCTTCCCTGTTTCTTCTTTTTTCTTTTTCTTACTTTTTAATTGTTTATGTTTTGTGAGCATAAAATTTTTCTTTGGCGACTTTCCATCTTTGAACTTGGATTTCTGGTGCAGAGATTTTTTAGCAAAAGACTTTGATTGTGATTTCTTATTCTTAACTTTTAGAGAATGAGTTTTTTTAGCCATCGAAGTTGTGTAAAATGAGCTTTTAAACGTGAAAATGAGCAGAACTTTTTTTTAAGAAAATGAGGTTGGAAATTGTGGAAATTTTTTGGTTAAGTTTTAAGGACACTTTTTTTGGAAGTAACTAATGTACCACTAAGTGTTCCGATCGTGCGAGAGACGAGAAATGAGAAATTGAGAAGTCATTGCATCGTTAAACAATCAATCAATTTAAAATTTAAATTTACGAAATTGTTTTTTTGTTTTCTTTGAATCATCATATTTCAGGACATTACCTTGTGATGACATATCCCTACGGATAGGCAACAAACATTACGCGAGCTCAATTAAAGGAACCGGAGAACGTAATGGAAATAATGTAAATGAAGTTGTTCCTTGTTTAACAGGGTGTTGCCCTTTCGCTAAGCCCTTTTGGTCTTGTCGGAGGGGGCAATTGTCCCCTTTGCCTCCTGCTGAATCCGCCACTAATTGCAATGGCTTGGGAAATTGTCAGACTCTAGGGAAAGAAGTATTGATACCAAGGTGATGTCTTCATAACGGTAGCGGTAATGCGCATACGAGGTCAGATTTGGTACACGCGCTTCCTATAGAAAACCATTGTATTTTTTATAAATACAATGATAAAAATGTAGGTTATGGTTATATACCCATCGACATATAATGAATGGACTGCGCGTATCAATGATAAGCGCGGATACTTCAGGTGAGAGAGAAGGGAAAACTAAGAGGGCAAGCTGTCTCTTAAGGATACGCATCTGATTGGTTCTTTCAATGTAATTTGAATGCGATCGGGATCGCTTCTGTTAAAAGAACCAATCAGATGCGTAACCGTAAGAGACAGCTTGCCTTCTTAGTTTTACCATCTCTCTCACCTGCAGTATTCGTGGTTAGCATTGGCAGGCGCCAGTCCTGCATTCTGCTCTCCATTTGAGTGAAAGAGGAGCTCTAAGCTGTACCGTGCACGATGCCCTGTGTTTCTTTTAAGAAAGCTTCGAGCTCTGACGGGCCCGAAATTGAATTTCCCTTATCCCCTTATGCAGTCATGCACCACCTATTTGTTTGGGGTTTGAAACACTTTTGTGGTTATTTACGTACTGTGAATGTCAATTGAAATGTTTGCAAAATGAACAACTTGCAAAATGAGCTGCTCCAGAGCTTCACACGCACTCAAATGGAAAGCAGTAAATATCGTAAATTAGCTTAAATGTCATAACCGTTTGACGGATCAACGCAACGGATTATCGAAGAGCTATGAACCCATCTTGAGCCCCTAGGTGCTTCATGTATATACAGAGTGAAACATCACACAGTGAATTGATTGTTGCAGTTCCAAATGTCTACCACAACCTGTGTATAGACCCACGGCACCGCTCGAATAGCCACTGCCATATATCTTTAGTGGTTACCATATATACAGTGAGTTTTTTTTAATGCGAACATAGGAGTTTGCATGCAATGTAATTTCCCTATGTTCGATTTAAAAAAAACCACATCAATCTATGAGGTGTGCGCGGTTCACATTCCCAAATCGCGCAACTTGTGTGACTATGAACAGCAACTCTAATAGTCTTTATGATGAAGAGCACTCGGTAAGATTTTTTTAATGAAGCCATGTGAGGCCATAGCAACTTTAGGATACATTTTTCTTAAACTTAAGCTCAATTTACATTATACTTTTTTCGTCTAGAAACTTTGACTAGAACTGGTACTAGTACAACTTTTTAAAATTTTGACAATACAAATCAGAAAATTCCGTCCAAGTTTCTAATCTAGAAACTAGATCTGAAACTAGGTCCAGACCCATTTTCCATCCAACTTTCATACTTGTGACTTGCGCACTAGCACCAAATTAGAACAAATTCCGTGCTACCAACAACTTTATTTTTATACTCTTGAACATAACCTCAAATATAAGTCTCTTGAATTAGGTACATGTACATAGCAAAAATGAGTTTCTTTAGCTTGTTATTCATGTTTGTTTCCTAGCAATTTAAATTAACCTCAAAATGTACAATATTGAGATTTGTTTTCCGAAATTGGCAGCACTGCCATTGAAACACACGTCAATGCATCAAAAAGCGAGCTTTACGATAACTTTATCTCACAGGCCACGCACTGACACCACAACTCATTGTGAACCAACCTTCAATAATTTGGAGGTCATGTGTACCTGGTATTCTACTAATTTGATCTATTCAATACATAAATGAAGAAAATAAATAACGAAAACAATTACAATAAATGTTCGAAGTGTCCTCCTTGACATTCTAAGCAATAACCTAACCGATTTCGTAATTAAATTGGACGGTTGTATTTTTAAAAATGTGACAACTGTTAATTGTATCTACTACTCATTTGAACTATGATGTGTTTTTTTAAAAATCGAACATAGGGAAATTACATTGCATGCAAACTCCTATGTTCGCATTTAAAAAAAATTCACTGTATACTTCTCTTATAACGGGCGATCAAAAATGAGTTGCTGTCGAGTCACCTTTGGAAGTTTAAGTTAAGTACGATTTCCCATGTAAACAAAAATTCCAAAGGTCACTCGACATCAACTCATTTTTGATCGCATGGTATATATGGTGGTTACTGCATATATGTATATAAGAGATATGGGTTACTGGCTTGCTATTTTCCTTTTCATTTAGATTTTACATTTTAGAGGTTATTAATCATAACAAAATGGCATGTAAAACTCAAATTCAAATAGAAATGTATAAGAATAAAATCAGTCAAGGCACAATATGCGAAAGTATCAATTTGGACTCGAGTAATCTTTCAGATTATGTGAATGTTCTGCGTAGTGTTCAAAAAAGTGTTAATATGGAACTAACAAAGATCGTAGAACAAGATAGAATTGATCATGTTCCAATAGGTAATATTTTATTTTATTGCAGAATTTGAGTACATAAACCATGTAGTGTTCTTAAAATCGGTTCGTGGTTAACTGGCATTTTAGGCAACTGCAGCTACTCAGGGCCATGTATATGTCGTAGTCTTTTAGTGAAATCTGTCATTTCACGAAAAGCCTAGTCCGTGACCTAATCATTTAGTGAAACGCTTAAAATTTGTACGTGTGGGGTAGTTTCCCTTCCCCTTCTAGATCGATAAGGGATACCATTTATCGATCTCGTTCTTGAATGGGAAGGGAATCCAATCGCTTGGTCCTGGAAAGTAAACTGTGCCACAGTTTTATATAAATGACTAGGCGTTTCGTGAAATAACGGATTTCATTAAAAGACTACGATATATATAATATGTCTTAGTGAAATCCTTCATTTCACAAAAAGCCTAGTCATTTATTGAAATGCTGACAATTTGACATATGGGGTAGTTTCCCTTCCCCTTTTAGATCGATAAGGGGTAGCATTTATCCGTAGAAAGTGCCACATGACTAGGCATTTCATGAAATGACGCATTTAACTAAAGGACTAGCACATATACCTACAAATTTCAAAAGAAGTGTGTTGATGACAAAAAATTCCCCTTAATCCCTTAATGAGAATACAAACATGAAATAATTTTTAATCTCTGACCAATACCAACTCTGTAAGTGGTGTAGTTCCGGAGCCTTTGTGACTCAGGCAGACATCAAGAGCGAAAAAGTGCACCTTTTATTTTTTTACGTGATAGTGCAATAAAAATGTAAAAAGTGAAATTGTAAAGTTTCTAAGTAAAGAGTGTTTTAGATGGTCTTATATTCATACATGTACACCGAATAATTTTTCTTTTGTTCTGTAAACTATCTTTAGAATTTTTCAGAACTTAAAAACATACTCTCGTATTTCACATCAAAAAGTATGTTCAAGATTTTATCTTTTTTTTTTCAGATGAGGAAGATATCGAAGGCCTTGAAGATGATAGTGATGATGAAGTTACTAAATGCAACAGTAAAAGAAAATTATCATCTGAAAAGATTAAGAAAAAGGTTAAAAAGTAGGTCTGTAAATCATGTATCAGTTTAAATATAATAAACGCCATAACCAACATCGTTTCACTTAATATAGATCTAATACGCAACTGTGCTAATTTAATCAGTAACATTTAGATAATAACAGTAATCTGTTAAAGCGTTTGACTGTATGTAAACCATAAAATACTGTTGTCGAAGCTCGAAACCTGTGGTTTGCGAAGAGTATGTCTTAACGAATTATATGCTAAATAGGAAACAGTTTGTAAGTTATCATGGAGAGTGCTCTTCAAAAGAAATAATTGAACACTGTATTCCTCAAGGTAGCGTTCTCGGGCGATTCAAAAAATTGTGTGTGTTACCTGTTATGTCTGTATTACCTGTGTAATGAAAAAATAAATGTTTAATCTGAATGTATACGATTCAGTTTAAGAATAGGTCTTGGCGTTATATGAACTGCTGCCGTTTGCACTAATGGGTATGGTACCAATTGCTGGAAAGTCATTGTCAATTATGTTTAGCGCACTAAAGTCCTATTATTATTATTGCATTATTAAAAAAAGTTCGAACATGCAAGTCCAATATTTAATGGAGTGTATGCTGAATATTCCGATGAACTTTTTCACTTTTAGGTAGTTGTATCTTAAGTATTACATTTCTATCATGTTTGCAAAAAAATGTTTATATCAAAGAGGCAGCGTCATGTGATCAATTATCGCTACCTTTCTAAAAATTAATATGAAAACACTTAGAACACCGTGTATTATAAATGCAAGTACATTCAAAATATACAGGACTTTACAATTACATATGTAAAAAAAGGTAATCCACACCCTGAAATTAGTTCCGATACAAATCAGCAAACTTAATCTTGACAATAATGGGAAGGAAATGTCAAAAGCTAATTGGTAAACAAACAAAAGAAGGCTAATGTAATTTTAATTTGTAATTACTTTACAATTATGATCAAGAGCCACATAGCTGTTACTAATACGTAATAAAATAACAAATAAAAAAGTGAATATATTTTCCAGAATGTTTAATTTTCTCAAATCTAAATCTAAGGCGTAATACCTACAATAGACACATCTCATGGCATTGGTGCTTATGACTTCATTATTCAAATAAGAGTGCATAATTTTTAGATTTGACAAGAAACCGCTCTTACTCAAATAATAAAACGTACAATGAAATTCACAAATTAAAAATTGTATGAAAACTTAACCTAACGTGGTTTTTATGTACAGGTACTAATTAATTTATAAATTATCCGACGATTAAATTTAGTAGCCATATCCACTGCTATATCCGCTCCACTGATTATAGCTTCCGTAACTGCTTTGCGGATACTGCCAATTTTGGTACTGATACTGGTCGCCTTGTCCATATTGAGCGTAATTGTATTGTCCTTGTTGAGCACTGGAATATTGATTGTAAGCGCCCGAATTAGTCGAATTTGAATAGTTTCCGTAATTTCCATAGGAATTCGATTGAGATGACGGAAGAGGAGGATTTTTATCTTTCTTTGACAATGTCGTATCACTACAAAAAGACCAATTGCTATTTGGAAAAAGAACTAGTTTGAAATACTCACGCTTTGGACGTCTCTTTCTTTTTCATATCTTTTGTTAGTTTAGTGTATTTCTGATATTCTTCTTGTGCCTTTTGTACGGCTTGAATGTTGGAACCAAAATCTTCTAGGAATTCCAATTTCCTTTGGGCGAAAAGTACCTTTTGTTCGATGTCGATTCCTTCTTTCTCAAGAAATGCGTCAATAAGGGATAGAATGTCGGTTTCGGTGAATTCCTCTTTTTGTAATGTGAAGTCGATAAGCTGTAGATATAATCTTGCGTTGTTCAAATCTTTGGTGACGGCAGTATTTAACACCTCCATTGCTTTATCGAGGTCTTTTAAGACTTTCCAGTGGAAACGGGCAAATTTAATCGCCAAGTTGCTCGCGATAACTTTGTTCTTTGTGGTGCTCATGTAATGCTCGTATAGCTGGCAACATTTTTCATAATCGGCCCTCCTTCTTTCTAGGTTTATACGTCTGTAAGCAACCTAGAAATAGAATATTAATGTTAAAGAGTAGACTATTTCTGGTAACATGTACGTAGGTAAAAAATAATTTGATTTAAAAGCACAAAAAGATTTTGATACCAATAAGTATAGCACAGAAATAGCAACAGATGTAAAGGGATAAATTAAATGCAAGGGGTTTTAAAAGGTAATAATGCTGATAAACAGTATCAAATTCAATTCTCACATGGAAGCCTGCGCTCCTTTTAAATGCCACCCACTTAGAGGATTAGTAATATCGGCCAGGGGTCGAATTCGTAAAAATACAGGGTCATAGAAAAAGGTGGACTCAATATTAATTTAATTTTACCTCTCAATCTTCATAATATAGGATAGAACTAAATAAGTAAGTGTACTGCGACAAAGCTGAACCTAGGAAATAAAGTTTTTTCTACTCATATGGGTTAATGAATACATTAAACGTTGCAATTTTATGAAGTAAGAGTATAAATTCCTCACATTATTGGATAACAGCAGTGAGTAATAATTAATCACTGGGCATGGCTTTAAAAAAACTCACCGCAGCCAGCCAATGAGAAAGTTTCATAAAAAACAAACAATCAATCTGTCAATTTATCTGGTTGTAACTTCCCTTTGTATCGAAATATATGACTTGCCCAAATCTAAGAATTAGATTTAATAACATAAAAAACAAAAATGTGAATGCAAAATTGTATAATTGAAAATCAATATTAAATTAAATAAAAAATCCCATGCTAATTTAGACCGTTTTTAATATAAATTAAGTTGCTGAATTGAACTCAAAGGAAAAGATCACTGTATTACCGACGCATCGAATTTGAAAGTGTCAAGATGGATGGCGAAAATGAAAATAATTTAAGTTGTACGCCGCCAAATATAACAGAAACGGCAAAACAATTACCTATGTTTAAATTTATGGCCGGAAAAGTCTAAATATCTTAGATCGATCTAAGCTAAATATAAATATGAAAATTTGAATATTTAACTCCCATTTTCTCGACCTTAAAGACAACTAATTACAAAAGGATCTTCAAAGTGTAAAAATAGGAAGTGAGGTTAAGTATTCGTACAAATTCTGTTACTTCGTAAGTCGCATATGCCTGTTATTTTGTCGTAATTTTGGTGGTACCCGCATTATTCAATGTTTAGGCGATTAGCTATAATTACATATAGCAATAAACCCACAATTTAAACGATCAAATTTTAAGAAATGAGAACCGAAAGCTTGACAACCTTTTGACATCTCTGATATCATCTCAATTGTCACACTGTCACAGTATGACCAACTTTCAATATTTATAAAAAAACTCAACTGCAATTGGTTTGGTAACAAACGATAAGTTTGAATATTTTCATTAAATTTTGTCAAATATTCGTAGAAAAAGTATAGTATTCTATTCGCATGTAATGGCTATTACTCATTCGAAAGAATTCTCATGAGTAATAGCCACCATTACATGCTCATGGAATAATATACTATTTTAAGACTCCAGATAGTTGAAAAGTAGGAATAATCTCAGTATTTAATGAAATCCTTAAATATGTGAAAAACATTCGAGAGTTGAAGAACATTGAAGAATCACAGACCAATTTTTGGAAAGGTCAAACAATACACAGAAAGGAAACACAAAAATATAGACTTACTTGAAGTAAATTAGGCACCGATTTCTCTAGGTTAACCAATATTTCAGCGGCCCGATTGAAGTTTTGAACCGATTCCTCAAACATGGCCCACTGTAAGTGCAGGTTTGGTTTCTTCAAATGGTGTATCGTGCAAGCTCTCTCGTAAACGTCTTTAATTTTGGGTTGTAAATTGGGGTCTTTCAATCCTTCCAGGTAAAGAACGAAACGTAACCAGAATTCTTCGTATAATGCGCACGCGATTAAACACCGTTCAAACAAAACAACGATCCTGACCTGGTCACCTTGTTCGACTTCGAAATCCAAGTAATCCTGCCAGTTCTTCAATTGGCATCGTTCCAAAGGCTTCACGTGGAAGTATGGCCGTTTGATCTGAAACGTAATTAATATGAAAATGTCGCCGTTATTATTGTACTACAAAACTTAAGTTAGTTTAAGTTTTCAGATGGCCCTTGCGATGTCTTCAGTAACATCAGAGTTATCTCTTGGTAACACAAGAGCTAACCACAGCAAGTGTATCATCATTTTGAGTTCTGGGTGCACTTCACCAACGAAAGTTTTAATACTTACACCTTCTTCAAAATTCCAGCGTGCTGTAACGGCATTAACTGTGTTTTTGTGAATCTTTCTACGGATCGATACTATCCTTTCTCGAATTACTTTTGTCTCTTCGTCTGTACTCTGCTAAAGAAAGTATGATTACATTAGTTATGGTTAATTCTACATACATAACGATAATACCTATATTGTATATTTAGTTATTAAAAGTTTAAATAAAACTTGAAACTGTAAGTAAAAATACAAAATTGAGTATTTCTTTCCCTGTCATCAAACATATAATTATTACAAATATTCTTGATACAATTTATACAGGGTGTTTCGAAATTCGCGCACACAGACTGTGGGATGGTGTTATACAACGAAAACTGAATAAAAAGTTCTTCTACCAGTTTTTGATCAGACCGGCACTTTTTTTTCGACGTGCTGAAGCTTGTTTACTAGCAGACGGCGGACATTTTGAACAACTGTTGTAATTACGTACTCGTCGTAATTATAGTTTATTTTGAACCTTCTTTTGTTTTTAAAAATGTGTTATTATTAAGTTTAACCAGTGGCGCAGCCTAGGGGGGGGCGGAGATTTTTAAAACCGCGGTAGCTCCAAAAATAGCGGTCTGATGGAAAACTGGTAGAGGAGCTTTTTGTTCAGTTTTTGTCGTATAACACCATCCCATGGTCCGTGTGCGCGAATTTCGAGACACCCTGTATTATTCAGGAACGCCTGAAGCTTGATTCTGTGCTAGAAATCAATAATTTTGTAAGACCGTGAGTCTGTCCTTTGATGCAGCCGTTATCAAGTTTGGTAGCAATTTGACCACAGTCTGTTCAGATTATTTTAATAAGATTAGGCTACAAAAAATTACTTATTTGTCTGTCATTCCAATGCATTCCTTGGGTAATACAGGGAGATCAATAATCATATGCTGCGCCGCTCTTATAAAATATCATATTAGTAATCATTTGCCGCAACCAGGTATATGTGTACCAATACAAAACAAAAACATAACCTATAATTCCGATTTGTGATTCTTAACTTTTGTCCATTTCAAAACGGCTTTTTTCAAGTCTACCAGTTTCTTTCGGATATTTACAAGGTGGGTAAATTACTTATAAATTATAAACAAACGTTTTTTTAGTTGTAGCGTGTAAAAGGTAATAAGTTTACTCCCGACATGCCTTTTACTTTAGAAGAGAATAAGATGCATTTGCAGTCCTGTTTCCGTAATGGGACTAAAGACGAAAATTGAGTTTGGCAGTAGGTACTCGATACGTTTGTGTATATAGGAGTTTCGAGAAACCTCTTGAGCAAATTCCGAAAAAGTCTCTACGACAAACGGGTATCTTATACCATACGGAACGTGTCACACTACTGTCTGGAGAAAGTTGTACTTTTATCGTTTAAAGTAACCGTGTTACAAGAATTCATCGTCCAGATTTACAAAGCCCTCTAAATTATTGCATGCAATTGGTTTAATGCAAATTTACAAGATTGCAACGTATTCGGAACCATTTACACACCATTGCCGAATTACGAGCAGGTATAAAAGCTGCCGTTTGAAACATTACGCAACTGTAGTTACATTCCGTCTTCGAAAACATGAAGAAAAGAGTGGATCCCTGTCTTAATAATGGTGGCGAGCACTTCGAACAGTTGTGATAGTGTGCATGTAATTTATCCAATTACTTCGATATTAACGAGTTGTAAAAGAAATAAAATATCGTTTCAATTTTTGTAATAATTTACTATTTGTGTAGTTTCACATAATTTGGAAATTCACAAGGTGCTTAAATCGTTGATTTAGATTAAATATGGTTAAACGTCAAAAGTTTACTTTGGTTTGAAGTTTAAGGTTATGTTTTAGTATTGGTGCACCACGCCTGTTGCGGCAAATGATTACTAACGTCATAATTTATTGAAGCGGCGCAGCAACTCATTATTGATCGCACTGTATCTTTGAGCAAAAGATTTTCCAAATGACAAAAGCTTGAATTCTTTCATTTATTGTATTGGTGTAAACTGCCATTTGACTATTCTGGAACGCCTGTACGCTTTCTAATTGCCAAGGCACCTAGTCCCTCCCATGGCGCATTTATTATAAAATGTTTCTATTGCAAATCAACAAGAGTTCATTTCCAATTAATAATAATAATAATAAAGTCTTTTATTAAATCATGCCAGACACAGACAAAGAATAAATTTAATTAACTCTTACGATGTCGTTAATTTACCTTGTCTCTAAAGTGTTGTGTGGTAATATCGAGGATTAACTAATAAAATAAACGGACGATATTAAAAAGTACAAATAGTATATTATATACCGCGGGACTGAAGTAGTACTTTTAATCCCGAAGGTAAAGTTTATGGCCCGACCGAAGGGAGGGCCATAATTTACCTGAGGGATTAAGACCACTACTTCAGTCGCAAGGTATATACGATATTTTTCGTACTTCTGAAACTGAAACACTTAATATGTATGGAGTTAGAGAACCCGTTCTTTCAAAAAATCGCTGCTTAGCAAGTTACCATAGGAACGTTGCGTTGGTACGACAATCCCTATGCTATGGTAACAAAAATAATTTGGAAACTGTCATTGCTAGTGTCATAATTTTGGTGGTGGGTGACAAAGGTGTATTTGATATTGATAAAAAGCAGCCAAACTAGGTAAAGAATTGATACCACCGAAATCCAAAAAAGTATATGAGCAGCAGTACGATACGTTAAAGAAGTGGTGCCGCATACAAAATGTGGAACAACCTACTGAAATTGCCTCGTTAGTAATTACATCCTTCCGGGATTTTCGTCTAAATTTAATCCCCGCGGGACAAAAAGTGACACTTCAGTACTTGTCATAACGGAGTGAAGTTGTCACTTTAGTCTCGGAAGTACGAAAATGTCTTTTTATATTTCAAAAACTTAACTTGTTTACTACTCGGTATCATAGATACACATTGTCATGGAATTCAATGTTTGCACCATTGAGTTAGAAAACTAATGGAGGGAATCAAATGCTTGGCCAGACGTAGACCACGGGAACCAAAAGTGGCCTCTAACTGTGATTAAAGTACCACACCACTTCCGTTATCATTAGCGTCTCACTTCAGTGGCGTAGAGATATAATTTTCTTTCCACTAATAGGAATAATAACATAAAAAAACGTATAGGAGTAAAATACATGCTCGTGGTAAAGTAAACAAAATAGACAAGGATGGGAAAGTATGCAGATTTAATTTAATCATTGATTACAAATCTAAATATACATCGATGTGTTCCAGTAGTATAATTAAGGCCAGTTTACTATAACCACTACAACTTGACAACTCCCATTAAATTCACTGTGTTGATCAATAGCTACAATTGATTGGTTGGTCTCAGGTTCATTACAAGTTTTGATAGTACCTACCTACTGCATATTTGACGAGATATTTGATGAAAATTTTCCGGTGCAACCTTTGGTCGAAATCACAGTCAATGAAGCGTGTGAGCACAAAAGTAAATTTCGAGAGCTGTTCTTGAGATATATTTACAAGTGTTAGGTAACCATTTTGCTCGAAGTACCGGTTCGTTTGGAAAACTAAGAATCATAAACTAGGTACCTACAACCTCGCCTACAACATGATAAATGACGATGTCTTACCGATGAAAGGAAATGCCATGTTTCTTCCCTTTATGAGAAATTTTGCATGATACGCAGCTAATCATTCTCAATTCACAAAATTGCCTGTGATAAAAACACTATGCGGCAGTTAGTTATTTATATAAACCAGAGCACAACACCGATCCGAAATTATTAGGTACTTTAAAATGGCAAATTTAATAAAATTTGAATTTGGTGGAAAACTGAGAGTGACAGGACCCGCGTTTTCATATGTCAAATAATGTCGGCCAAAATGTACCTTTACGGGAACCTATCCACGCGAGTGGCCTCTATCTGTGGCAACTTCCGTCTACAAAAATTCTTACCCCCTCCACCATTATATTCACTCCATTAGTTTTCTAACTCAATGGTTTGCACACTTCAACAGTCTCTGTGCTACTTGAAATAAAAGAACTAGCAGATGACGACCTCTAAAATTGTAACCTCAGATACCTCAAGACACAATGTAAAATGTAAGGTCCTAACACTATCATCTAGGAGGTCTGAGTCTGGGAGAAGGTGAGTGATATAATAATCAACGTTTATTATCCCTGTCTCACTTGTTCGTGAGATATTCAGATTCGAAGTTTTGGCCACACAGATGGATACATTGTGCTCCTGCCCTAACTCAGTGATGGATATTTGTACTTTACAATTTTTGAGTGCCGCTTTATATTTTTCCTGTGTGTGCTTATCTTCAAACACAGCGCCATCTACTACCTCCTTATAATGAATACAGTATAATAATTTTACAGTTGATGTTTTTAGCTTTTCCCAATATTGTCCAGTTTTCAAGTTGTAGCACAAAGTTATTCTTTTTCAAATGAAACATGAGGTCTGGCTATTAAATAACAAGACTGCGCGCGCAGAAGCCACCCTAGGAGAGTAGTGGGGCAAACGAATGTCGTGTTATCTAGCCCTAAGTCTCTACTACTCCAGTACGAAAACAGTTTAGGTAGCTGTCGTAGTATTTTTGCTATAGAGGTTAGAAATGAACGTGTTTTTTTCTCATGCTAAAGGCCGAGAGAGCAATCGAAGACGACCAACGTCCACAAACAGTGACCAAAGTCAATAAAATTGTGTGCGGAGATGATTGATGACTGTACAGGGTGGTTCAAATTTGTGGCTCACCATTATAATTTTCGCAACAGTGAGAGATACAGTGTAGTTTAAATGGGGGCAAAGTTACCCCTTGGTGACTAAAAAAACAACGCAATCGAAATTTTCGAAAAATCTTTTAAAACAGTTGAGATATCACTGAAAAAGTCAAATATCTTTTTCATTTTCCCTAGCTTAAACGGTTGGAAATGGACGGGTCCCGTTAGTACCTTCCATGAGCAATTTTTTTTCGAAAATCTACAAGTCCTATTTAAAAAAAATTACAAAAAATGGGCGTGTCTAATGAAGTCATTTATTATTATTATTATTTAAAAAAAAGGCAAAGTCCATTTAAAAAAACGGTAGCATTCCGATGAAAAATGAAATAATAAAACATAAAATAAACGTAGCATTCCGATAAAATTCTGGAATGATAACAAATACAGACAGCATTTCGAAGTCCAGAATAATTTTAAAAAAACTAAAAGAACAGGGGATAATAATCACATTTTACAAAAAGTATTCCAGGATTAAAAAAAAAAGAAAAAAAGGGCATTCTGGAATGATTAAAAAAACATTTCGATGATTTCGCAATGATAAAAACATTGTGGTTGTTTGGGAATGATAGAAAACATTCTGCGGTAAAAAGGATTCCGGAATGAATGAAAAAAACATTCCGATGATTCCAAATGACTGTACCATTCAATACAACGTACTACTACAGATATAGTCATTAAACTAACAACTGCTTGTAGCTAAGGTCTGACGATGGTTATGAAACAAACCGAAATCGATAGCCAAAAACAGAAAAACAAAACTTTATTAGTTTCATTCATACAATCTATGGTTATTATTATGACCTAAAATGTTAATAATGAAAATTTGAAAAGTTATGATTTTCGTTTGCGAAAAAGACAGGTTATACTAAAACAGCAAAACAGTTCTACAAAAATTTTTATCGCATTTTTTAAGAATTAAAAAAAATTGCTATTGTTTGCGTTTTGTCCGTCCGTCCGGACCCACTTCTACCGTTTTGAACTACTTCTAGGGGAATGGTCCTAGAGTCCTGGAATTTTTTGCAGTAGGTAGCCTATACCTTGAAGGTGTGCCAGACGACCATCAAATTTCGCTGTCTAAAAGGGGCCCCCTCCCACGAATTATTTCCTGAGATGCTGTTTTTGAAAGTAAAACGTGCATAACTTTTACATACGACAACCAATTGGTCTCCGATTTTGCATACGCATGCCTTTAGTGGTGCCAAGTTAAACTTTAGAAAATTTAGGGGGTAGGGGGTAAACACATGTTCTACCCTTCATTGTATTCTAATGAAAGGTCTCGTCGAAATAAATTGATTTGTACAAACTATAACTTTCCCGAATCCCGTGGGACTCTGTTTCGAGATCAGTGCGCGACGGAGCCTGAGAGGGGTGGAGGGTTAAAAATTAATTTGATCTCTAATTGTATTCTAATTAAAGGTCTCAACGAAAGGAACAGTTTTCTACAAACTACGGTCCTCTTATCAAAGTACGGAATGCAAGAGGAAGGGGGGGAGTGGGGAGTGGAACTAGTTTTATCCTTCATGGTACTCTAATGAAAGGTCTCAACGAAAGTAATTAATTGATACTAAACTAACCATAGTCTTCCTCCTCGATCCCTTGTCGTGATCGGTTATAATTCCTTATATCTTAAGCTTGAATTGTCAAAGGAAAGTATGTACCTACAAAGGGCGATTGGGACGTATGGATGAAATATAACCATTGTGCATTTATATCAAATGTGATACATATCCACTTGGAACAAAACCAAATTTAACGCCAGTTTCAAAATTTGGTTTTGCGCATGCGCAGTGCCAACTTTCTTATTTATGGAGGCATTTAAATAAAATTTGATACATAGCCACTTGGAATAAAAGCAAATGTAGCGCCATTTTCCAAATTTGGTTTTGTGTAGGATGTGCAATGCCAACTTTCTTATTTATGAAAGAAATTTCGTAGGAGTGTTTTAAAAAAATGCGCTTTACCTGCACAGGGTTGTGCACAATTTGTACTTGTTTTTCTTTGGTAAGTCTTCCTTTCAAAAGTTGTGCGTAAATTCCCCTGTATAAGTAACTTCCATGTTGCGAACGTAAGCTGAAGGAAACAATAAAACCTTTCCTTATGGTGATTTGACAACTCGACTACAAGATAATACTTTATCACTATTATACTCGGGTCAGGGGCTCGGGTGCATGCATGGTTTTCAGTTTATACGTTTGAATGCAGATACTGTAACGGTGCCTCCGTAATTACAAAAGACAAAGGAATTTTATTCCCCACAAAATGGTGGGGCTAAAACAGGAAAGAAACAACGTTATTTATTATTTCACGAATATACTTTAGCAATTAATAACGCGGGAAAAAATTAATATAGGTCGTGAAAAGCAAATTGATTAACGTCACACTCTCATTGTACATTGTTTAATCTTCAAATAATCAGGAACGTTCCGATGTATGGACTAAGTAACAGAAAGATAACTTCCTTGTAATGCACACGACAGAAATATGTAATAATCGCAATCCGTAAGTCACAAGGTTGCAAGTAAACACCTATTTGCTATGTTTATGTTGTACTAATGGAAGGCCAACTATGTAAAGAAATAGGAAATAGAAACGTACAATTGAGGGAAAGATAATGCACTTATGACATCATAAAAAAATCAAATAAGTTTATTCTATAGAAGATATTAGTAAGCTAAGTGTCTTTTTAACCGTAAGGATAGATAAAATGATTATACTTTAACGCCAAGAGTAGATAAAGTGAAACTAATCATTGTACATTCCAACGACGTCTGTCATTCTTATTAAAAAATAACACACGAAGCACGATATAAAATTGAAGTTCAGACCAGTATACAATATTGTTTTGTTTCCATGGAAACCTAATCTTGGTATTTTGCACGTACAGGATTTTTACAAGTTTTATAATGATCTCTGTGACTTCTGCTGCAAAATAAAGTTTTGTATTAGGTATACAAGACAATAAAGGAAAGCTAACCATCTCGTGAATTTTAATTCATAATTCACTTTTATGGTCTTATACAATGAATAACTATTGATCTTGTCATCAAATCAGATTTTGACATGTTGACTTCGGTGGTCTTAAAGAAGTAGCCGAACCCTTTATAACTTGTCATTAAAAATGCGTCCCGTTATATGTACACAAAGGACCCCTAATGATTCCGCCAATTGTATCCTCTGAAATAGGTAATTTGCATCTTCCATAATTTCGTCTTCTTATAACGGAACGCATACTTTGCACGCAAAACACTTTTTTTACCTGCAAAATAAGAGCGAGCGAATTATTTCTCCACTCCAATCAGTTGTTGCGAAAATTTGGACACGCACTGGCGTTGATTTAGGTTTGCACTACCAAAAAACTGAAAAGTCGCGAAGTGTTTTTTAAATAAATTAGCCTTGTAATTAGTCAATTAAAAAAATTCAAAAGGTGGTCATCGTGTTAAAAATTAAACCTAAGAAGATACTGCAGTGCAAGCAAAAAATGATGCATAATTTATTAATGAGCCATGGATGGCGCTGGAATTCGAATAGTGAACCGTATTATAATTACATAAATTAAGTAAAGTCGAGAAAACTACCTAACTAATATGCCTTAATGTGAGGTTACCCTTAGACTGGACACAACATACCATTTACAAGAAGAAAACCGCAATCGTCTCTCGACACGATAATAAATTGGAGACTGGTTTCTGATATTTTGAAAATATAATTACACGTTTTCATTTTGTAATGAAATACTATGGACGGGGTTACAGTTAAGGCATTCTTAAGAAATATGGGTACCTACAAATTATTAACCCATTTACACATAGGCGTTGTTAATGCTATATACTACTCTTAATGCAATTAATTGTTAATTAATCACTCTCTTTGTTCAAAACTTCGGGTCACACTTTCGGATTTTTTGGGAAAGGACGAGGGCCAGGTCAAACCTCAATGTCTCGACAGCCCCCAGTTTTAACAAAACCAATCAAGATAGAATGCGCGAGTTAAAAAAATATGTATAAATTTCCTTTCTGCGGTAAGTACCATCACCATATTTCATGAACCCATCCACGTCAACATATTCAAACATCACGAATCGAACCTTAACGCTAATGATAGGAATTAGTCGACCGTTCGATCCACCGCTAATATGTAGTTTAGTTACAAATTCAACCTTCAGGGGGGTAATTTACAAAATTACCCGCCATAACACTTCAAAATAAACAAGAAAACAAGCTACAATCGCTGCCATGATCGTGTACTGTTTATTTAAATAACCGATCTTTCGCTTCCATCAAGAAATTACAGCGAGAATCCGTACTTTCTTTACGCGTTCGGCTGACTATTTATTATGGGACGCATTACCAGCTATTGCTAGGCAACGATCTGGTAGCGCAGTTGTTAGCACCTTAGCAATTTGAAAAAATTCCTCGCACAAAATTCTGCCTATATACTTCCATCAAACACAAACAAAGAAAGTAAGAAGTGATTTATTTCCAGTTTTATTGTATTAGTCTCCGGGCCGAAGTAAATTGTCCTCCTACTTCCCTATTTAAATAGAATCGCACTCGAGTAGGTAAATGTTACCATAACAGGCATTCTTATTAGCAATAAATAACCCCCAGACAGATTGCACTTAGCACGTATAAAACAATTTTAGTAAATTTACGAATACGAAGTACTGTATCACTGTTTTATTTTACAGGGTATTTCGGAATTGCGCACTACTATCTTGTAGCAGCCTATAATGTTTCCGCACATTAGTGATCTACAGCTACTCAAAAATTCTAGTTTACCTGTCATCATTACTCCTTTTGAAAGATCGTTAAAACAGTGAAGAATTATTAGCAATCTCTTCAAATTAACGAAGAATGTCTGTATTATATCCAAGTGCTCTGCTACCTTCTTTGAAAAGCACCATTTCATCTGTTAGAATCATTTTGATTTTATATCATTCTTGCTAATTTAACTAAGTTTGTTCGATTTATGTTCCATAGGTATATCGGACAGATTTCCGAGAAAATGGAAAATTTGTCCGATTTTTTTAGAACTCGACAAACACGAATTGTTACTTGATTTTTTAATCCGTGCGATTATTTAACCAGGGTTATACCTGAGTTCTGACAATAGAAACACCGACGATAATAATAATAGATTTATTCAGAAAAAACAATAAAAAGAATTAAAAACAAACCACATTCGAAACAAAAATTTCAAAGATCTTAGAAACCAAAAATTTAAACTGACCCTCTTATCGATAATAATTAATCTCAAAGATGTTGTGCAATGGAATGACATCAGACGAAATGAAAAACACAGTAATAAAAAAGATGAAATTGTGACACTATTAATTTTGACGGTTAAGTACCATTTTGTAGATGTATTTCTTAAACCAACTAACCAAGGCGGATCAAGTTTATCGGGAGGAGTAATTGGTAAATCTAATAAATCCACGCATGTAAAGTTGTATGAATATAGATATAGCTTCTAAGAGGGTCTTAACAGTAGGATTGTAACGGGTGGTTACAAAACCAGGACTGAAATTTTCGCGATTTGTAATTAATAAGTCTGATTTTATTTTTAACGAATGCAAAACAAATGGTTTTTTTTTTGAAAATTTGTTCCGACGACTAATTCAATATAAAAATCTGGATTTCTATAAATCCATTCTTCTCGAAATATTAGGGTCTCAGAATTTAACGTCGCGCGTATAAACTTCCGCTATTGTTCGTATTTATTGCAATAGTTTCTACCACAAGTTTGCTTGTTTTACACGTACTTAACTTTGCTACCGTATTAGCACGAAATTTCTCCGAAAATTAAACACGCTTTCGACTATGAGGATATCATATCAACATATAGGGTGAGTAAGCTTGCCCATTTTTTAAAATTTATTTTGGTCTTTATTTCTGAGTGAGCGGGGTTTCAGCCAAGGCTGTTCTACCAACGCAACCCATTATACGTCCATGCCCGAACCCGGATTCGAACCAGTGATCCTTAGTACCGCAGTCGCACTTGAACACTACTGCGACACACGGGCCAGCATCTAAGTGACTTTGTATCGCTTACCGTTTACGAGATCCCCGTAGTGAAAATTTGAAAAACACCCTGTGTAAAACCAGCCTGAGCTAATTTATATCTCATTTCTAAGCGTGAATTCTCTTTTCACAAATAAAACACACTCCACAGTAATTTACAGGTGGTGAACTTAATTTGGCTTACTTTGCTTTTTTTGATTAATACTATCCCTTGAGGCAAATCTTTTCCACCAATCAACTAACTTCACACATCCGATCAAATTGATTGATGGCTATCAATTAACTCAAACATAGGGTATTTTTGCGTTTATTCTCCAAATTTCACATGACACAGCAACCCAGATAACGTCGACTGCAATATAAACAACATTTTTACTGTAACCCAGTGGGGTACCTAGGTATTTTTTGAAGCGGTGCCGGATCAGGTTTTGGCGCCTTATTAGTTACCATTGAGCTCTAAGTAATAAAACACTGTACATTTTTGAAAGAAACTTTTCACGAAATTTTAAAAGCACTGCACTACTTAAATTTTAGAATAATGCTTTGAATAACGAAGTCTTTCACTCAACGAAGAATAGAAATACATTTATTTATCATGTTTTCAATTCTCGCGTCAAATTTAGCTATGACATAGGGTACAAGTCGTAGAAATGATTGCGTCTTAGAATAAGGGTGCAAATGCTGGTCACACTAATACAGACTATTGTATAGATCACAAATAGTATTATTAGTTTAAATTTGCAGCCTTTTCCTACCGCTGTAACTTTGTTCTACAAGGGCCATTCAGAAAGTAACAGACATTTTGAAATAAAAAATTAAGAAAGTGTAAGAAACAACTGTTATTATATACACTCTTAGGCTGTTTTTCAACATAGTCGCCATTTATATTGAGGTACTTAACATAGCGTGGTACAAGTGTTTTGATTCAAACTTTGCATACATCCGCCGACTGTGGGGGCGTCAGAAGTTGGTACCGACAAAGGGAATATGGTAGCCCCCGACAAGATTTTATTGATTGTGGAGTCAAAACTGGCTAATAAAAGTACTGATCTGCCACACAAAAATACCTTGGATCTCACACGGTGACTGATAATTTTTTTAATTTTTTAACAATGTTCCGTTCATCCTAAAGGAGCGTAAATTTAGTTTTCATTATATTTCAGCGCACCCTGTAGTCGACTTTAGCAAACTATTAGAATTTAACTGCCGTTCTTGTCTTTTATGACTGACCTATACGGTACACCACGTACTGCCCATCCCGGCTTAGTGCCCTCGGTACTTTAGCGCCTCTGGCGCGCCCTATTGCCTTCAGAGCGCGGTGCCTTTGGCACCTACCTAGTTACGCTACTGCTGTAACCTGAGACAATCACGCCCTATCCCACGACTCACAGGTGCCATTTAAAAAGTCAGGAGCGTATTCAGAACCAAAAAATATCAATCTATAAATAAGTCATAATCGCTCTCCAACCCTAGGGTTGTAGCTGTGTCTGTTGTTTAGTCGCCTCCTACGATACGCAGCGCCGTCTGGGCAGGGTTATTCTTTCCCACCCCTACGCGGGTATATTCAGGATGAGTTTTTTCTACCTATGGGGATCCCGTATACCGTAAGAGATACAAAGTTGCTTAAATGGGAAAATGTTATGCAGAATTAATTTCCCTTTTAAAGTTTTAAAGTTTCTTGTAGCTCTACAAATATCGAAGCTATGGAAAAAAACGACAAATTTCATTTTCAAGAATGCGCCGGCGTTGATTCAAAAAATAATGTTATCAAACGCTTAGTGAATTTTCCTCGGCTTTCTGATGGTATTACAATAAATTATAAATATATTTATAAGTTATGGGTTTGGAGGACAGCAACGTTTTAATTCCCTTGAAACTGCGCGAAACTAACTAATCTTTTAAATGAGCTTTCAAAACTATTTCATGGAATACCGCTGAGTCTCTATCTTTCTTAGAGTCATTCACTCCCTTCTAGTTGTAACGGATCGCTTTATTTGTGTTTTCTTTAAGAATTTTATGTACATAGTCAATTTAATTATTCCTCATAACACTAACCATCCATATTTTAAGCAATAGATCAAAGTTAAGTTCGTTTAAAATCTCGGAGAGGAAGTTCTCTCCTGTCCCAATCCTGACAACTATTTCTAAACCACCATGTCATTCATTTCGCATTTCTGGTTCGTATCTTTGAAACCGAGCAGCTTTCATGATCGAAACGCAGCACTCAAACCTACAAAACGTGCATTTTGTCTAACGGGGATTGGTGGTCCTCCGACCACTTTCCGAAGGGAAGATTCGATATCTTCACTTCAGTACAGGATCAACTGTAAAAGGCATTTCTCGTTGACGAAGTGATAAGAAAATAGACGACAGACTGTCGACCAATCGCAAGCGTTCGCCACCCCACCATATATTATTACTTTATCCCAAATACTATGGTTACTTATAATACTTTTCTATATTATATATTGTTGTCTTGTCGACGTTATTTAGATTTAAACACGGAAAATAATGGCGGGACACCCTGCATATGAGAAACATAAAGTAAATCGAGAAGATTATGTACGAATAACCACAGAATTATTTCATTTGTATTTCTGCAGTGTTATTTTTCCTTTTAGAATGCTTGCCACTACGTGAAGTTTATTTGAGTCTGTTTACACAGCCACCGATAAATAATTTATGTCATCGTATTTATTAAACACTCCAGTTCGTTTATGATGAAGTTTGTGTTTAAAAAACAGTTCTGAAGTCGTCAGCGTTTGTGTTGAGCTAAGTGTGCTTAAATATCGCAAACCATTCACAACCAGACTTTAGGATTGTTAAAAAACAAAAAAAGTAATTGTAAAGTAAAGATTTTCTTATTTTTAATTATCCACCGTCTGCGTACGGGGTACTATGTTAAAAAGAAGCCTTGTAATCTTCTCTTTATGTCAGGCATTCTGTTTTTATTATCATTTAATGTGTTTCGGAATAAATCAATTAATTGTGTGCTTCATTGTACGACCCGCATAGAGTCTTTATGCCAGATTTTACCCTTATCTTATCCAAGATTTACTTCAGGTGTTGATAAAAATTGGCTTAATAAATTATTTGAAATTTCAGAAGTTGATCGATGCCCCATTTCTATTTGTACAAGTTAAATTGTTTTTTGTGGATCAAGTAATAGACTACTTACGTGCGATGTATTTATTTAAGAACCTATTAATAGAGTTCATGTAATTTTCATCGAAATTCCCTTGTTATTTTTATTCAGTAAAATTATCCATGCAAATGGGTCCGAATTTACTAATTTAAAATAGGTTCATTTAAGAATAGTTTTTATTTTTTCATTATTATAAAAAATTAGGAATAGATAAGAAAAAAAAACGTGCCCACGAACTAAGTTTGACAAAAAGTTAGGGCTAAACAGTATTTGTGTTAATAGGTATCACGTTGGAATATTTATTGCCTCTTAACCAGGAAATTAAACTAACAAATTTAATTAAGTACAAATAGAAAGGAGCAGTTTTTTCATTCGGAGTGTTTAAAAAATCATTTTGCTAAAGAATTTTCGAGTTCGCTTAAAAAGTCAAAATTTGATTTCAAGAATCGAGGTCCAACCCGTTTATACCTACGCAAAGAAAAACCTACTGCAATGTATGTAACAACAGTTTTCATCGTAAATCAAAATTAAGTTCAACATTTTATTAAAAGGTGAGATTTTTATCACAAAACTGACTGCATATTGAATAAATAATGTTTAAGGGTTGTTTTAAAATGCAAACGACAAGGCATGTTTAAACGCCATTTGCACGATGCCTTCATTATTATCAATTAAGCTAGGTATACAAGAGGTGGCAATTTAGCAAATAGTGACAGAAATTACTTTTGCAGCATGATAGGAAGTTTGAAACACGTTTCGAAGTAAAAACTGGTTAAAAACCTAAGTTTACAGACAAGTAGAAATTAAATGTCCATTATATGTTATAAAGTCATAAGAAATTATAGCAATTTTCTGTCAATTATGCACTTAATTTAATGCACAATTTTATATAAGCGGCTTCTTTTACAAACGTTTACTTCTTTAAAAGTAGATAATTATACGAAAGCGGTTTTTTAGGATCGTCCCTATTAAGTAAGTGATTTTTAATTTGTTACGCAACAAATGCCTAATTCAACCGATTAAATTGGCTAATTATAGTTAGCTGTTACATTTCCTTATGAAAAGGCAAAAAGGTGTTGTGTTACAAGACGATTTTCGTGCAAGTTTTTGCGATCCAGTTGTCAATCTGACTCACGGCTCCTTTTAGGTAGGTATACATCGAAAACCACCTGTGCATGGAGAGTTTAGGAAACTTTATTTAATAAAAAAAACACAAGACCAGAAGAATCTAAAAATTGAGATGCTGGTCGTGTCCAACCCGTTATTGAATTTGTGAGAACATTATATCAATGTAGATAGGTATGATTTAGAGCGTAGCACATAAGGCGTTGAGGTATCTGCATGTATTATAATTACAGATCGTTGCAACTTTTTTTATTTACAAGAAAATTAATTATCAGTATAAAATATATGTTACTATACCTACCTCCGAAGTTAATTAAACGCGTCTGAGGCTTTTTCCCCTTAAATGAAAGATTTAATTTGCATTCGGCGATCAATAATTTATGTTTAATTACTAAATACCCTTAAATGTCACATAAATAACTTCTTTATTCGTTCCACTTAATGTCATTTATAGATCATTATTAAACTGGTTTTAATAAGATAAAACAAATATTAACACATGTAGTTATTTATAAAAAAGAAGCGGCAGGTACAAATGTCTTTGATCGCTACAAACGCGACATTGTTGACCGCATTAACAATTCAAAATGTCGCCATATTTCAAAACGTTGTCGATATTCCATGCAGCCTGTCGCTTTTTGTGTAAAAGACCAATATAGCGCGTCTCACATACAAACTACATCCTTATACGAAACAAGAGCATTTTTTTGAAAGAGTGGACACAAAATGCGTACTAAAAATGTCTCTGTTCAAAAATATCAAACATTGGACATAAGACATTCATGGTCTTCGTGGGAGCCCCTGTTTCCGTTATTTGTCGAATTTGTTTCACTTTCTCTTTAATTATTATATCATTACATTGTGGAGAAATGCCTTCTACGGGTATACCTATCTATTGCAGTAATATAGTGCGAATGGCCACCGGGGAAATCCAGTCTCCGAAGAATCCCGAATTGCCATAGGAATTGCACAACTGAAGGTATTTCGTATACTAGCACAAAAAGTGTTAGGTATAGGTACATACTAATAAAGTAATAATATCGCACAGAAAACATTCAGCAAGGATGACACCTTTTGAGGTGCTCCCAAGCGAAATATTTTGTAAAATTTATTGGATTATTTGGAGAAAAAGGTTGATCTCACTCCGTGCGCTCCATTGGAACCTGATGAAATCCACATCGTTGATTTGCCTTGGAGTAAGGAATTTACTGCTAAGTATAAACGTACAATTCTGATGCAGACATTTGCTAAGACTTTTCAAACACTTTGGGGGTACATCAACATTTATGGGTATGGGAAGTCAAGGAAGTGTTCACTTTGCCTAGGATTGTAAAACACGCACTCAACTTGCCTTAAAACGTCTGAGGTTTCCAAATAAGGCCCGCTAGGAATTTCCCTGTCAGACGTCCCTTAATTAAAACGAATCTTCCGAGCTATTCAAAGAGCCTTTATTATGAGCCAGTTGAATCTTCCGCCGGACTGATGTGTCAAACGTGTTCAAGTCAGGTCTATGGACCTAAATCACAAACCCAAAGGATCACTGCAATACTAGGTAACGGAAATCCGCAGGATGTCCCCTACAGAAATTATCATTACCGCTAGCAGGCAAATAAGATAGGCTATTAAATCAAAACTAAATATAAGTAAATTAACAAATCTAGGGAGAAATGAATAATCAATCAAACGAAAAATAGATGGTGAAATATACAGGGATAATTAATAAATGATAAGTTGTAGAATACACGGAATACGGTTCTGGATTAATCTCTGGTGGGTTAGTGAACTCTGGTAAAGGTTTCGAGAGAAAAACGTCCGGTGAACATTAAAATCCTGCTTTTATATGGACCAGGAGAACCATAACCAAGTATCGATGTAATAATGCTTGGTATGGAATCTGGTTCTGGTTTATGGTCGGTAAGAGGTGCGGGAATTTCCTCTTGAAGTCTTAACAATCACACTTTTGCAGGAACAACAGGTGAGAGATTAAGAAGGGATTTAATTTCAAAGAATGGGAACGACAGTAGGCGACATCTAACGGAGGAATTTTACAATAATTAAATTTTCTTACAATTAATAAAATAAATTGACTTCATATCAAGTCACATATCATTCCATTTCGATCCATATAAGTTAACGAAAATAATGCCAAAGATTGATTTAGTGTTACAATTTTACAATTGCCTTTTTAATAATATTTGGCACCTCAACCAAGGAAATTCTAAGCAATTGTGCTTTAAGATCATTTAAAAGATTTTAAAAATGTTTATCAATCTTTCAAAAATAAGACAAATTAAGGCTGTTTTTAAGGTTTAAGTTTAAACGCCTTTGAGATACTGTGAGAACCCTCAAGAATTTTTAACACTTTCTAATGTTTTACAGTTTTTAAAGAGCCTCTTAGAACTTTCAAAAAGGCGTTTAAAAACAAGCGCGTGAATTAGCCTATAAAAATTGTCAAGTATTATACAGTCTTCTAGGGTCCTTAATAATATTTCTTTTAATAGCTTTCTTTAGCATTTGCTACGCATTCAGAATACGCTTATGTAGATTTACAAGGGTTTACGCCTCATGTTAATGTAAGTATTTTGAGCTGGAGCAATATTTCAATTAACATCATCTTTTTTTTCTGTTTGGTTCTTCTCTTTGCCTACATTTCTCTCTACAGTGACCCTTACGATTATTGCGTCTTACTTCGACATAGACGTCCTTGATAAATATGCAAAATTTGATTACCATACCACACCCTTGGAAAATACTGGCCGCCATCTTGATTTCGAGATGAAACATCACGTGATATATTACTGCTGAACTACTTATAATAGAAAATTACTAGACCCAAAGGTTTGCTTAATGTTCCTGTTTTAACTGCAAGTATTACCGATATCCTTTTGGAAGATTATCGTTACCCATTCAATAGACTCGATACACTTTACGATTTCACTGTTCCAACACCGTTACTTTTGTTGTTACGAAAAGTTTACTCGTGTTAATTTACTTACGTTTGAAATCAACTCGGAAATCAATTAGTTCACTTTTGTTGTATAAAACTTATCTTTAGAAAACAACGATTATTTTTGTGAATTTCCGTTTATACTTCTTTGGTAGCGTTAGATCATATACGAGTATACCTACATATACATATAGCCTCCCATTTACATTCAATAAAAAACATCTGTGCCAGCATTTCTAACAGAGACAGAGATATATATTTTGCACCGTAAGTGGAACACCGCACATGCGCATTAGCATTTTAACAAACGAAACTACCATGAATTAAAAATGTGTCCAGTGTGAATATGCAACGAATGATAGGTAAATATAATTATAAACACATTTATTAACATATAAGGTAACCAAGGATTTAAAGTGTGCCCAGTGCGATTACGTCACCACCGTAGCGCGATGTACCGACTCGATTAAACCAATCAGTTCAATGATAAATTTGAAAAACAAATATGGCGGACATGGATCATATGGTCTTTTTACAATCTACAGTCACTGTAATGTAATTGGTACTAAACGCATCGTGTGGGTTTGAACGGCTAAATGTTGAGACTCGGAAAGATCTCGTAAACCATCCTGTCCGGGTTCAATTTACTACGCACTTGGTGAACGATCACAAAACCTTACACTAAAACCCAGACTTCCACAGGATATCCTACTTGGTGACGGTTAAAAAAAAATGTTCATAGTTACTAAATAGATTGCTATTACTCGTTCAACATCATATCTCACTGATTTTCTTATTTACATCTTATATTATATATTTATTTATTTAGTTAAAAAATAATTTTAAACTAGCTGTGTATGACCCATGTGCGCCGATCCAGTTAATATAATATATAAAAAAATCTAAACGTAGCCAATTAAAGCGAGAAATACACAGGTCGGTAGCCAGAGGGTGGCCTGGTGGGGCTGAGGCCTGAGTAGAACGTAGTCTTGGCCCCACTGGAAATTATGGTTGATGGTTCCTTTACAAAAATTGCAGGGAAAGTCTTTATCAAAAACTTCTTAAAAGCCCTCCTACCCCCCCTAGAAAAATACCGGCCACTCCTGCTACTTTATTTTGGCTATGGGCCTAAAAAGACAAAAACATATAATAGCTTTGTTTAAACCTATTTAAAGGAAATGTAAACCGGTGTTTTTTCTGTTTTTGTTGTAATTAATTGCATTAATTTTAATTCAAACCGAAATCAATCAAAAGTTATATTGGTTCATTTTGAAATATTGTAAAAGCAAGCCATTTGTACTTAAAAATGCTATTATCTTATACTAAAACGGAAACAAGGTCAGTGAACAAAGGCTAAAACTCAAGCGCTCGATTTGAAATGTTCTTACAATATTTACAATGGAAATTATCGCTAACTTAAATGAACACGTGAAAGTTTTAACGCAAAATTCTTAATGAAAACGAATAAATATAGATAATAATCGTTAAGCTAATTAGTCTGTACCAATTGGGCATCCGCCTCTCTTACAAAATGCGTGCGAATGTTATTACAAGTGCGACACGGCTACCTAGCACCCAAATCCGTGATTAGGGATTGTCAAGAACGTAGACGGGAAATTGCTATAAACAAATTGCGAGCAAATTAAGAACAAATCGCGACCGATCGCTGGTAGAACGATAAATAAATATATAACGTGAGGTTAGTTCGGCGCTGTAAAACTCAAACCCCGCCGCATAAACGGCCAGCTAGCTCAGATTCTTAATTAAAAGAAGGGCTCGAGATGAGAATCTTCCACAGCGGTTTGTTCGTTTGGGCATATAACATAAGTTTTTGATCTTCGGTAGTCACTAGAAATGATTGGTTGAGCGCCACCCAATTTTGCACAAATTCTGACCTCTCCTGTATAGAAATTGGGAAAACACAAGAGAGCCAAATAATAAATTCACTACGAGCAATTCTGATTTATTAATCCTGGCAAAAAACGGTGCAGGATCGGCAAATAAAATGTATCTTCAATACGACAATAACAAATACTTTAAATGACAAAAATAATCCCCAAATAAATTCATGAACACTTCCTTAATGATTACGTTACCAGCCCCCTACAACAATGATCGAGCCAAAAATGTAGTTAAGATTTCAATGGATTCAAAGTTTGAATTAAGTTAACCCGAATAACAACTCATATAGGCAACACTGGGTACAAGTAAATTAAAAATCTTACCTTGAATAACACATACGCTGTCTTCTCCGAAAAAGAGCTCTCCTTCGAAGTTCCAGTTCTGTAACCCAAAAACAAACCCCAAGCTACAACGCTCGGAACGATTATATGAGCCGGAAGGGCCAAAAATAGCTTACTCGTAGCCGGCTCGTTTACCCATACGTTAAATACAGGTGCGTTGCTCTTGAAGAGAGCCACGACCTCAAACACTAGATGCGAACAAAATACAAAGCTCCAATCATAAATCGTCGGAAGGTTACACTAGATTAACGGTATTGAAGCAATTAACAAAAAGGTTGTGTAAAAGATCGTATCTTCCGAAAATTCCACAATCAGCTGGTCGCTCCCGGTATCGTTTAGGTGTTAGCGCTTATCTACTCGGTGGTACGCCGGATAGCTGCCGGCAATCAACAGGTGTTCGTACTCCGGAATATTCGCAAGATGCAAATTCATTTACATACAAGGATTCGTCTGTACAAGGATTGACCTACTACATGGATTGACCGGTACAAGAATTCATCTACTACATGGACCCCCTAAAAGTAATGAAGATGTAACACTCCCTTCACGAGATTTTTAATAACATACCTGAAATCGTCAGGAGGGTAATGAAAAATACTTAAATCAATGAAATATGGAAATTATCCAAGAGGTTGTGAATCTGAAAGAATTTTAGATAACATAACGTAAAAGAAAGTCAACGCCATTTCACTTACATGTAGGTAGGGCGATGAACTTCCACCAGATATATAGCCTCGCAATGGAGAAAACGGCTTCTGAGTTACTCTACTCGACAACGCCAATAAAAAGGTAAAATTGCCAGAGATTTTACGTGAATGATGGCAAATATTACCCACTGGTTTAAGAAGAATTCACAATGCCACGCTCTACAAGTACAACCTCGTTGGCTTTAAAACGGAAATGAAGTGAAAAATTAACGCGATTCTGCGCGAGGAAAGAAGCACGCGTACAAGTGACGCCATCTCACCTATATCCTGCCTAACCTAGCAAGCGGTAATTTTGAAATTTGAATATGAATAAACTAAACTGTTACAAATACCTGGAGAGTGTCTCTACTCTCTTGAGACATGGCGGTTCAATAAACTGATGTTGTCGTGACCGATCTTCCTTACACCATTAGTTCTCTGTGATGAACAAATGCTCCTGCTCCTACAGAAAAAGAGGCGTGGCGTATATCGAAGTGAGAGTTAAAGTCACTAAATATAGAAAGTACCGCAATCCATTGGGCTCGTGTGTTAGAACGCATGATTTTTGCCCAAAAATGGCGGAAGTTACCAGATTCTAGTAACTTTAATGTTAGGGATTGTTCCACCTGTTTGGAGATATCTGCATATATTTTTATAAAACACGACAGTTAGGTTATGAAAAATGACAGCTATTCAGATTTTATTTGTCATTTTTTTTAAGTTGGCTGCAAATTTGCCCAAAAATGGCGAATGAGTGCGGTACTTCCTGTATCTAAGTCACTATAGTGACTTTAGTGAGAGTTTTTGTATACTCCCATCTAAAGTTTAATTTGGAAAAAAATTTTAAGTTCAAGGACCACAGCAGTTACGGCCGTGCTTCCAGATTACTTCGAGTTATCCAAATTGTAAAATGAGTAAAAACTATGTATGTACACCATGATACTGCTATTGTTAACGATAATTCATTTGCTAATAAGAATATTAATGTAGTACCTATACCTAATAGATTATGTAGGCCTAGGCAGGTTAAATCGCCTATAATAAGTATAATGATTTTGTAATGTAGCCTTTTTAAGACGGAGATGTTACAGATATCACATATAGTTCTAATTCATTTGATGAAGATAACAACATACAGTACCTCGACCACTCACAAAAAGCATGGGTCTTGGTGTACAAATATAGACCTTCAAGTAGCTAATTTCAATTTCCTATACCTGCATTTACACCTACACAAACAAAGAATTTTGGGTCGGTATAAAATTGCCAACATTTGTCAATTCAAATAACAATCCTTTAGACTCAACAAAAACAGCATCGT